>NC_090651.1:263708805-264008805 GCF_040937935.1 Hyperolius riggenbachi | reverse complement strand
GTTGCTAGGCAACGAGAACAACAACATCAGAAATCCCATCATGCTTTGCACAGCATCAGGGGAAAAATGCCCAGGCAGATTTCTTTGATGGGGCGGAGCTTAGCTAAAAATGCAACTAAGATGAGGCTTTGGTAAGAAAATCAAATTTCTGATGCTGTGAAACTGTTAAAGAAACAGCAAACCTTTTCAGTTGTGCTGAGGAGATTTTTAGCCTGGGGGTTCACTTTAATGACAAAAAAGAAGTGACTTAGCAGCAGCAGACGTTTCACAGATAATAAATCCTATGCTGCTGCTTACAGTTGAGGCCTTTCGCCACTATTATTTGTGAAACATTATGCTCTCATTTACTTTAAACCAATTATCGTTTTTCCACTCAACACCTCTTGAGAATCTGCTGTTTATAATTTATGGTGCAACGCCTATGACATAGTTATCTATTTTAAGGCTTTGCATGCTAAAAACAAAGCCACATAAATTATACAGGACTTAATGCCTCTGTTTGCATGGATCAATAAAGCTTAGTATTTCTTTCAAGGGATGCTATACCAAGGAAATGCTTACATCCTAGAACCGAGACCGGTGTCAGACATGTTGCTGGGGCAATGAAGTCAGAGGCAATCCTTCCATCACAAACAAAGATGAAAGAGCTACAATGTGCCCATTCAATGTGTCCCTACAGTGCACCTATCAGGTTTGTCACCATATCCCTGTTGATCTGCCACCAGGTCAACCATCCGAGAAATCCCTTCTCTGATCAGAGAGGGCTCTATTGCCGGACCACACACAGCACAACAACTTCCAATACATTTCAGCATGTTTGTATATGTCTGCCCCCCCCCCTCCCATAAGTGTTTAAAGCTCATCTGACGTGCACCTGTGACACTGGCGCATGTAGTGATGTCACTAATGTCATGTGGTACAGTTGCTTACGATGGTGCCAGACATCAAAGAGGCCAGGAGTTGTGCTAGCGGAAAGCACCCAGGGAGGGGGGTCATAGACACTTGGGGGGGGGGGGGGAGGTTAACCAGCCCTGGGTCTGTTGAGTCCACTGGTCATCGGGTACTTGAACGCTATTAACACTGCCACCCAATGGAGCTCTTGTGATCAAGATATTTCAACATTCCCGATTGATTCTTATGACCAATTTCGACCACAAGATCGATCGAGTGGCCAGGTTAAGGCATCCATTCTCCTCCGATTTGATAACATTGTCAAATCAAAAGGTTGATTAGCCCACAAAATCGCGTAGTGTATGGACACCCGAAAGCTATCGATCAGTTATATAATCCTGTGCAATCTTACGAAATCTATGTAGCAGTAGGGTAAACTGAGTGAATATATTTTGAATGGACACTTTAGGTAGCACCTTATATTACAATGAGGTGATAAGATTATACAATCAAGATTGTATAATTGATGGGCACCTTAACGTGACACTGATGTACAAATATAGACACTTAATATTGATGATGTACAAATAAAGGCACTTAAAATTGCCGGTGTACGAATATAGGTACTAAAAATTGATGATGTACAAATGTATTTACTAAACATTGCTCGCAAGTACCTTTGTTAAAGCGGATCCGAGATGAAAAACTAACTATAACAAGTAACTTGTCTATATATCTTATGTAAAGTTTAGATAGTTTACACAGCAAATCTAGCTGCAAACAGCTTTAATAGAATATAATTATTTCTTCCTGTGATACAATGACAGCAGCCATGTTGTTTGTAAATATTACACAGAGGCAAGCTTATCTGCACCATCAGCACTCAGACTGAAAAAAACCTAACCCCCCTCCTCCTCCCCTCTGCCTCTGGAATCTCTGGCTAGAAATACCTCCCCCTCCTCCTGCCCAGACTGAGCTCCCATGAGCCCCTGCTACTGCCAAGGCTCTCTGAAAAACTGGGCAGGGCTTGTTTAGTTTACAGGGAATTAGAGTATTAAAACAAAAACAAAAAAGTATTTGGCTTGAGGAATGCCCTATAAACAATACGAAAGGCACACAATTATGCAATGCGTAAAAGTTCATCTCGGATCCACTTTAAACTCCAAATTTGTGAGTAACAACCTCAAGCCCACAACAGAAGTCTTGTTTAACTTGGTGCCCCGCTACATCTTTTTCTGCTATCCACAATGCAATGAAAGCACTCTTTCTGGTAGCTGACATGTTTTGACTGTTTTGTGTCAAGACTTCTCTTCAGCGTGGGGGAGGGACCAATTGAGCTCCAGAAAATAGCAAGGATGTTCAAAAGTATCATGTGGCATCTTACCTAGGCAACAGGGCTCCTTGTAGAATATTATAATTATTTTTTGCTGGGGGGGTGGTTGTTGAGGAAGAAGGAGAAAAGATGGAATTGCATGGAACAACAGGAGGGCTTCTATAGTGCTGGCTTACTTCATGGAACGCAATGGCAAGCTAACACATTTTTAAAAAATTGTCTGTTCAATTTTGTACTTTAAAGGTGGCCACTAACTATACAATTGGCTGAATGATTGTTTACAAACGATTCTTCGTACGAACGATTGGAAATTATTGTTTGAGACCACTAATAGAAAAACATCTCCTAACCAATCCGATCAAATTAACGGGATTGATCCAAAAATTGGATTGATTTCATTAACCTGATCAGATTGTTAGGAGATTTTTTTTTTTCCATTAGTGGCTACAACAATAATTTCCAAATCTTTCATAAACGATTGTTCAGAAAATTATATAGTTAGTGGCCACCTTTAGACTGGTCAGAAAGGGATGTCAATTGGTTCCAAAGACATGAGATGACTAGTCTGAGCATCAGTCAGCTCATGTATATGGCCGCTTTTAAAATAAGATACCATCTTATTACAAAGACAGAGAGCCTGCAAAACCCTGGCATAAAAAGATGGAAAGACGTTTTCCTCATGCCTAATACACATGATGCAATTTTCTGCATCTGATTTCCGATAGTTTTTCTGATCGATTTTGTATAGAAGTGATCACGAAATCGATCAGAAAAAGAATTGGAAATTAGCTTGGAACAGTTGGAAATAATCGATTAGACTGTCAATCTGCTGGAAAATTGCATGTTGTTTACTAGGTATTATGCCAGGTACACACAATGAAATTTACTGCCAGATCGATTATTTCCGATCTGATTTCCAATCAATTTATCTGTTCAATACTATGGAAAAATCAATCAGAAATAAGATTGGACATGTTGGAAATAATCGATCTGGCAATAAATCTGCCAGAAAATCTCATGTGTACCAGGCATCAGCCAGGGATTTGCAGACTGCTCAGCTGAGTACCACCATCAGTTTTTGCTGTGTCCAAGTGTTACGTGTAACATTAACATGCAATACTTCCTAGTGACCAGCACACTGTGTCCAATTTCAAATGCTTCAATATTTAGTAAACATGATCCGCTGGGTTGCAGAGGATAAACAATGATCCATAAGATACGATTTGATCCATCTCCCAATATAGTAGCTCCCATATATCGCAAGTTAGCAGCAATTGCATTAAAAAGTCACAAATGGGATTTAACAAAAAACATCAGCAGACACTGGCCAAGAGCTGTTTGGGGCAGCCTTCCACCCATTATCAAGCCATATGTGAGTTTTTAATGCAATTGTGACACGTTAGAGCTACTACATTGGGAGATTAATTGAAATGTATCTAATGGATTATTGTGTACTAGCCGTCCCGCGTCGTAGCATACGCCGCATCTTCTATCTATCTAATAGAGTACGTGCCTCAACCTTGAAGCAAGAAGAATAAAGGTGGGTACACACATCAGATAAAAGTCTTTGGAAAAATGAAAGATCACAGACCAATTTTACCCCCTTCCATGTAGTATCAGAGCCACACCTACACAGTCTATTCTATTGAGCTGCACTCCCCATTAGATAGAAATATTTGCAAGATGCTGCACACAAAGTTGCTGTACACATTCAAAAGATCATTATCTGCAAAAGATCCGTTCCTGCAAAAGATCAGTACCTACAAAATACATTCATAGTCAATATTTCCATGCGGATTATTGTGGACATTTTTCCGCATAAGGGCATAAGCATCCGCATACAATGAATTTTCGATGCTGGTCGAAAACACAAATATTTCTGAAGATTTTTGTGAAAATTCGCTAAAAAACGAAAACAGGATTTTCGATGCGAAAATGACTTAGGTGAAAATTCGCAAGCAACACTGCTACATGCTACATTAGCACTATCCAGGAGCGCCACAGGGAGGATTCCCAATGCCCCCTTTTTATACAACCGGAGGGACCGCGGGAACCACAGCGGCACCCCGGAGGGGGAGGCTAGGTGCCGCAGGCGACCCCCCTCCAAGCGTGGCCAGCGCCAGGGAGAGCCGTCTGCACCCACCTCCCAATATTAAAAACAGGCACTTACCTTAACGTCCATTGGGTTCTGCTACATGCGCATTAATTTTCTCATGGAAAGCATTTTTTCCAGTTGTATTCTTTGGAGGCAGGTGGTGGATGGCTTGCTCCGGTGGTGTGAGCCCTGGAGTGAGTTGTCTGCACCTGTCCTCCCCCCCCCTCTGGAGTGCTGTATGTGAGCCAGCCCTGAGCTCTAAAGCTCGGGGTGACCCATGCTTCACTCCTTTCTCATGTGGTGCCCCCAAGTTAATGCGCATGTAGCAGAACGCAATGGACGTTAAGGTAAGTGCCTGTTTTTAATATTGGGAGGTGGGTGTGGACGGCTCTCCCCGACGCTGGCCACGCTTGGGGGGGGTCGCCTGCGCCTCCCCCTCCGGGGTATCGCTGTGGTTCCCAGGCAGTAAGAGAGCCTGGGACCCTGTGGTCCCCCCGGTTGTATAAAAGGGGGGCATTGGGAATCCTCCCCGTGGTGCTCCTGGATAGTGCTAATGTAGCATGTAGCAGTGTTGCTTGCGAATTTTCGCCTCGAAAATCCCGTTTTTGTTTTTTGGCGAATTTTCACGAAAATCTTCAGAAATATTTGCGTTTTCGACCAGCATCGAAAATTCATTGTATGCGGATGCTTATGCCCTTATGCGGAAAAATGTCCACAATAATCCGCATGGAAATTCAATCTATGCGGATGTTTATACGGAAAAATACCTGCAATAATGCGCAAGAAACTTCTCTGAATGCGGGCGCTAATGCCCTTATGTGGAAAATGTCCGCAATCATATGCAAGTAATGCGAAAATGACTGGCCTTAGGCGAAAATTAACGTGAAAAAATTAGATGGAAAATTTGCCTGTCAAAACGAAATTAGGCGAAAATTCGGTAAAAATTTATCGAAACAAATTTTTGCATTTTCGCTCATCACTGGCATGTAGCAGGGCGACCGCTTTGCAGTATTGGTTTTTTGACCCTGCATAGTTTGGCATGCAAAAGCAAATGCATATTTGCATGAGCATTGCCTCATGAATAGCCAATTTGGCCAGATTTGCAAAGCCAGACTTGCTAGGGTAGGCCTCTTTTCCACGGACAGTTGACAGGCAGTAACATGCCTCTCAAACTCTCAAACTCTTACAACTGCTCACTACTGCCTGGTAACAGCTTGCTGCTGCCTGGAAACTGCTTGTTGCTGCCTGGTATCTGCTCGCTGCTGCCTGGTAACTGCTTGCTGCTGCCTGGTAACTGCTTGCTGCTGCCTGGTAACTGCTTACTGCTGCCTGGTAACTGCTTGCTGAGCACACAGCTCAACAGTCCGTGGAAAAGAAGCCTAAAACTTGGTGATTGAGCACGCATACATTTTCTCATGCAAAGTACTTCTTCTTCTTGCTCGAAGGTTGAGGCACTTCGGTGACAGGAGCTGACAGGCTGGGGACGCGAGTGATTCTTCGCGTTCCCAGACACATTAGCACCCTCTATGCTGCTATATGGTATATGATATATGCTATAGCAGCATAGATGGCGCTATTGTGGCCAGGAATGCGATGAATCACTCGCGTCCCCAACCTGTCAGCTCCTGTCAGCGAAACAGGAAGTGGCTGCCGGCGGGGCCAGGAGGATCGGAGGGAGATGGCGAGGGCACCGGACAGCTGCAGCGGGCTATTGGAAGCCCTAGGTGAGTAAAACTCATTTTTTTTGTTTGACTTAAGTGTCCCTTTAAGGCGTGATTGCTCTCATAGGGTCTACAGGCAACTGTAAAGCAAACTTAATTCTCTAAAACGTCCTATTAAACTCATACAAATCCACACATACAGGATTGTAATGCTTCTTAAGGCTACTTTCACACTTAGGGCTTGCGCGCGCAAAACGTTACTCTGCGTGATAAGCGGAGGTTTGTCCGTGATCGGCCGCTTGTTTCACGCGGCCGATCGTTTATCACGCGGGGTAATGCTTTGCAGGCGCAAATCGCCACACGCGGAAGATCGCGCGATAACTACTGCGATAGCAGTTCTCACGCTTTAGAGAATCAAACCCTTAGTGCGGTGAGATCCTCCTCTGGCAGGAGAGCCTGGGGCAGAAGGATCACACAGCACCATGTCCCTTTCCACATTACCCTGCAGCAGAATGCATCGACAGGGTGATATGCGTGGCGCCGCCCCCGCTCAGTGACGTACTCCATATTAGACAGGCAGTATGGCACTGGTTTACTGTTACTCTGCGCATGCACCGCTACCACGATCGCTCATTACCACGTTGCCATGTGTTGCCACACACTAGCATTACTGCATAATCTTTGCGTTAGGCATAATTCATTCTACAACACACTGCAGGGTTTGCAGCAGCCTACTGTCAACTTAGCTACTTCTGCCTCATCGCATCACACCGCGGCTAGTGTGAATAGTGTCACTGAAACGAATGGCCCTTGCGACGGGTGAGCAGCAGGGGAGCGGACCACAATGCAGATCAACGTTGTAAGTATTAAAGTGGCCTAAAGTGTACCCAAGGTGACGTGACTCTCCTGCTGATCCTGTGTCTCTAATACTTTTAGCCACAGCCCATCAACAAGCATGCAGATTAGGTGCTCTGACTGAAGTCAGACAGGATTAGCTGCATGCTTGTTTCAAGTGTTTGATTCAGCCACTACTGCAACCAAAGAGATCAGCAGGACTGACAAGCAACTGGTATTGTTCAAAAAAAGGAAACATTCCATGCTAAGGAATTACTATAAAACTTTATCCTGGCAGAGAAAAGCTTCTAAATGCAGAGGAGAGATAAAAAGGCCAATGGTTCATATATATTTTGGCTTAGAACTCTCTCAGACGGCGTGAAATACTGTATCATTCAGTTGAGACAATACTAGTTTTTAAGCTGATGTGCAGAGGCTAAAACCTGTAGGAGGATAGATAAAATTGTTTATCCCATCAGTTCATTTTCACCTCGGGCACTGAAGAAAGAATATACTTCCATTTGACTCTTGAGCAGTATCTGGATTGCACTGTTTTGAATATCAGTTTATACCTTATATTTATATAGTGGAGGCACATTAGGCAGCTTTTTACAGTGTACATTAAACAAATTGTTGTGTGTTTTGAAGTCAGTGATGCATTCACGTCCAGGGTATCCAGGCAACAAGCACGAGCTGACAAAGTAGTCCCACAAAGGCGTGAGATCCACAGAGGATAGAAAATGCGGTAGAGAGGAATGACCAGCCAATCTGAGACGCACAGTTAAATCGCCTGATCAAATCAATCACATCAAGAAGCCTTTTGGTACAATAAACTGACCACATCTACCAACAAAAATACCAGTAATGCGATCAGCGATATTCTGTTTCAGTTTTGCGGCTCTGTTTTCATAGGTAATTTAATTGCATCTCCTCTCGATCGCCTAACCCCACCCCATTCCTGAAACAATAAATCCTCTACCTGATGTCCAACGTAAACTTACTCCTTGGCCTTAACTCATTCCTGACAACTAACCGCCCCTTAACATATAACCTTTTTCTAGCCCCTAAGCCTAATCTCACCCCTTAAAGAGATGCTGTATCAAAAAAAAAGGTTCCCCTGGGGGGTACTCACCTC
Source organism: Hyperolius riggenbachi (assembly GCF_040937935.1). Lineage (NCBI taxonomy): Eukaryota > Metazoa > Chordata > Amphibia > Anura > Hyperoliidae > Hyperolius > Hyperolius riggenbachi. The sequence continues at coordinate 264,000,856 of NC_090651.1, read as the reverse complement.
AGGAGGGGGAAGCCTCAGGGTCTCAATGAGGCTTCCCCCACCGCTGTAGCTGCAGGCAGTCCAGCGCCGGCTCCCCGAAATGTCCCGAAATCCTCCATTGACAAGCCTGACAAGCGCTGATTTATTTACCTTTCCTGGCTGCAGCGGGGGCGCGGTTGCGGCTCTGCGCACGGAGATAGGCAAAAATAGCCGATCTCTATCGGGTCTGCTCTGCTGCGCAGGCGCCGGAGACTTGTGCCTGCACAGTAGAGCGGCCCGACAGCGATCGGCTATTTCCGCCTATCTCTGAGGCGGGGAGCCGATACTGTGCATGTGCTGGACCCGGGAAGGTAATTATTTACATCCCCGCTGTTTGGGGAGCTTTATCTCCGCCGCCGCGGGACCGAGGAAGACTGGGGAAGCCTCAATAGGATCCGGAGGCTTTCCCCACCCGAGGTGAGTACCCCCCAGGGGAGGTTTTCTTCGTCACAGGTTTTCTTTAATGTTGACCCTTTTCCAATGCCTAACACTAACCTCTACTTTTAAAGTTAACATCTTGGCTGGGTATTGTTCTGGTTAAGGGCTCTGCCTTTGACATGGGAGACCATCGTTCTCAATCCTGGCTAGGGTCTGTACCAGGATGAATTCAGAAGTGTTTCTGGAAATATTATCATAGTCAGCAAAATGCTTCAGAACTCATTGGACGGGGCTTCACAGTGCAAGTGGACAATGACCCAGAGCATACTGCAAAAGCAACCAAAGAGTTTTTGAAGGCAAAGAAGTGGAATGCTATGCAATGGCCAAGTCAATCACCTGACCTGAATCCGATTGAGCATGCATTTCACAAACAAAAACAGACAAAACTGAAGGGAGAATGCCGCAAGAACAATCAGAACCTGAAGACAGTTGCAGTTGAGGCCTGGCAGAACATCACCAGGGATGAAACTCGGCGTCAGGTCATGACTCATTTCTATGCGTTCTAGACTTCAGGCAAAGGATTTGCAACCAGGTATTACAAAGTGAAAGTTTGATTTTTGTAATTATTATTCTATCCCATTACTTTTAGTCTCTTAACAAGTGGGAGGCACATATGCAAACTGTTGTAATTCCTAACTTGTTCACCTGATTTGGATGTAAATACCCTCAAATTAAAGCTGACAGTCTTCAGTTAAAGCACATTGTGTTTTTTTTTTTCATTTCAAATCCATTGTGGTTGTGTATTGAGCCAAACATTTTAGAATTGTGTCGATGTCCCAATATTTATGGACCTGACTGTAAATTTGCATTCAAATTTTGTATATTCCTGCATCAAATCTAAATGGTTTGCATCCAACTAACCATCCCTACCCCTGACTGTCCTGAAAGGTTTGAATAGATATTCAATAAGGGTGTTTTTGTATGCTACAAACATACCAAATATGCAAATATGTAATTTAAATATAGAAATAACTTGTTAAAGATATGTAGCGACGCCATATGACAATATACCAATATGCCACAGAAAATGTTTATAATGAACTAATGGCAAATTTTCTGTATTGAAAAAAAAAAAATCACATGACACAGCTTTCAGCTTGAACTGATTTGTTTTTCTTTTAAATAAATCACAAGGGAAAAGGTCTGCTATGTCTGAGGATCGGTTTCAACAACTCCCAGCAGACAGACTGTAGCAGGTGCTGAAATGTTCAACCCCACCCCCTTCCCCAATCAGTGGTCTGATCTCTCCCTATTCTCTTTTCTTCTTCACACACAGGGACTGACTGGCTAAAAAAGTGATGTACTGTGAAATGAACCCACGTTCACCTCAAATATTTAGTCATGTGCAGGGAGGTTTTTTCCCCCTACTTTTTTTAACCACTTGATGACCCAGCCTTTACCCCCCCCCCTAAGGACCAGCGCTGATTTTGCTGATCTGTGCTGGGTGGGCTCTACAGCCCCCAGCACAGATCAAACACCAGGCAGAGCGACCAGATCGCCCCCCTTTTTCCCCACTAGGGGGATGATGTGCTGGGGGGGTCTGATCGCTCCTGCCTGCATGTGGCTGGCGGGGGGGGGGCACCTCAAAGCCCCCTCCACCGCAGGATTCCCCCTCTCCCTCTCCTCCCTTCCCTGGAGATTGGAGGCTGAACAGGAACGGATCTATCCTGTGCAGCCTCTAGCAGGCTCCTGCCTGTCATGTGACAGCGATCCCCGACCGGGGATCGCTGATCTAGTACAACGCTGCTACTGTTAGCAGCGTTGTACAAATATAAACAAAGCGGATTATTTCCGCTTGTGTTTACATTTAGCCTGCGAGCCGCGATCGGCGGCCCGCAGGCTATTCACGGAGCCCCCCCGCCGTGAATTGACAGGAAGCAGCCTCTCGCGTGAGCGACTGTTTCCTGATTAATTAGCCTGCAGCTGGCGACGCAGATCTGCGTCGCTGGTCCTGCAGCTGCCACTTTGCCGACGCGCGTTATGAGTGCGCGGTCGGCAAGTGGTTAAACGGAACCAAAATTGAGACAACTATAAAGGCTGTCATCATAATCCTCTTTTTTTAATTTAGGAGAACAACCTGTCTGTCATGATTATAGTTCTCTTGGCTTCTGTAGTCTCTGATTCACACACCTGCAACAAGGAGACAGTCAGTGGAGTCATAATAACTGGTTTACATACTGGAGATGGTCAGTGTGATATGTTAAACAATTCAAGTTGATGCAAATGTTTTTGTTTTTGTTTTGTTTTTTGAATGTTTGCATCTTGGAATTTGACCAGTGTAAATCATCAGCTACTGTATTTGATTGGTTCCTTTCAAACCTGTGTGAATTTTCCTCAATGCAAAATGTTTTGCAACTTATTGTCTAGTCTACTGCTTGACTTTTAGAGTAGGTTCACACTTGTTTTAAAAACGTATCCGTGGCTCCGTTTTATGGCCCTGATCAAAAACGGAGCCACGGATACCAATGTTATAAATAGCAGCCTTCTTCACTCAAAATAAAACCGGATCCGTCTGCGTTCAGAGGGATCCGTTTTGAAAACCTGAACGGACGGTCCGGATTTGCAGCATTTTCATGGACCCGGATCGTTCCCTGCTTCACGGAGGGGTAGTGATAAACTATAGCAAAATGGATACCCCTCTACACAGGCATCTTTGGTCACAGAAAAGGATCCGTGTCCCAGCCTGTGGGTGGAGAGGGGGCCGCCATGCTGGAGGTGGTAGCAGGCAGGATGGGGGTGACAGCAGTCGGCGGGGAGGGGGATCCCCCACCCCCGCTCCCTCCCCTGGGTCCCCCGTCCCCGCTCCCCCTCCAGCTACTGGCACAAAAGTACAGAGAATGTATGTAAGCAGCTAGCAGAGCTTACCTTCTTTATTTTATTCGCTCACCATGTCACTTCCTGCAATGCTGCCCTCCAAAGTATAGAGGGCGACATTGCAGGAAGTCTAGCAACAAGCGGAAGAAGTAAAGAAGGTAAGCTCCGCTTGCAGCCTACAAACATTTTAAAAACTTTTGCGCAAGTAGCTGGAGGAGATGCGGCACAGAGACCCAGGTGAGGGAGAGGGGACTACCCCCCTTCCCTGCCGACCGCTAACCCCCCCGTGCTGGCTGCTACCACCTCCAGCATGGCAGCCCCCTCCTCTCACAGGCTGGGCATACGTTTCCACGGACTGGAAACGTATGCTTCAATTTTATTCAATAATGTAAACACGGAGGAATTGTTTTTACAAAAACGGATTCCATCTGCAACGGACTAGTGTGGACCTAGCCTTACTCAGTTTTCTTTGGACTTCACTTGATGAATGAGGTCTAATGATTTATCTACTTCTTGATATAAAAGCCCCAATGAGAAAATCAGAAAGGAATGTTTAACTGCATATGTGCCACTTTCATCACCCAAGTCAAAAATACGCTGAGTTGGGTATGCTGAGTTGTAAACCTGCCTCGCTGACCATCATTCTTGGCACACATTTCATGCACCACCAATTGTTAGTCTATAAGGAGGAAGTAGGAAAGGTGGAAATAGACAGTTAAGCTGTAGTCCTCGTCAAGACTGGCACCCGGCAGTAGACAGATGGCCAAACACAACTGCCTTTAGAAAATGGCGGCAGGGAAACTAAAAAGATGCATGAGCAGTGCTTAACCTCTCAACCACTGGCGTTTTTTAAGATTTATTTTGGTTCTAGTATAGTTTTAAAGAGACACTGAAGCGAAAAAAAATATATGATATAATGAATTGGTTGTGTACTATGAATAATTACTAGAAGATTAGCAGCAAAGAAAATATTCTCATGTTTTTATTTTCAGATATATAGTGTTTTTTTCTAACATTGCATCATTCTATAATGTGCAGATTACACAACACTCAGCATTCAAAATGAGTCTTTCAGAGCAGTCTGTGAAGTAATGAACTCTCCTCTGGCAGAGGAAAAGTAAACAGTTCAATTACAGTTGAGATAATAAAAGTCAGATAACAGCCCTCTCCAGGACTAACTTAGTCGGAGAGCTTAATGGCTTGTTTGCATAGAGATAACAACTGGAGTTTCTCAACTCTTCCTGTACTGGAAACAATTAGACTGATGTATCTGATCTTAATGCTTTATTTCTTAGCTGTACTACACATACAAATCATAATATCATCATTTTTTTTTCGCTTCAGTGTCTCTTTAAGAATAGATCAGTTATTAAAAGAGTTAATTTCATTCACCAGCTCATTCACTGGTGATGAGTATCAGTTGGAGTTATTTATTGATTAGGAAGGTTTTGTTGTTCCTGTAAGGAGCTTTCAGTTAGGTGTCAGGAAGAGATTATTATTGTTGATTTATAAAGCGTCAACATATTCCATGGCGCTGTTAATGGGAAAAATTAAGGTTAGGCATCAGGGAGCGGTTATAGACATCAGGAAGGGTATAATGTTAGGTGGAGAGGTTAGGCTCTATTTATAACATTCTCATGCCAAATCTATCAGTGCCAAAAGTATACATTTCCTTCATAAATAGATGGCCAGTGTCTTAAGTGCCCTAAACACCCCTACCCTCATCAGAAGTGCAGTTTCCCACTCTGATGAAAAAAAATTGCAACCTGGCAAAGATTTTAAAAGAAAAAATTCCATAATACAGAATCCCTACAATGCCTATTGGTGAATGCTTTCAATATTATAGCAATCCATACCAGAGTTTCGGGTCTGTTTCAAAACAACTACGAAGTCCTTTCTAAAAAAAAAATGCCTTGCAGACTTGAGCTTGCCAAACCATCAGTCATGCCCCTGCCACACCCCTAATTGTATCCCTAGCCACGCCCCTACCACACCCCTACACACACCCTGCTACTCCATTCTCCATTCATATCATAAAGAAAATATTTCTTTTTATTATACAAACCTCCCTGGTCCTTCCTATCACCAATTCTTGCCTGTACTTCATATCAGCATTTGAAAATTACCTATACTGTACATCAATCTAAAAAAACAGGAATACATTTTAGAGTCACAGAAACACCATGTAGTAGGAAAGTACATATACCGGTATTTACATGGAAGTGAGAATTAGGTTCCAAAAGAGGACTAGCTTGGAGCAATGGATACCTTTTGTAATGCTGACAATCCTTGTTCCAGCAGGGCTGCCATGGGGGTAACTGCTGTGATTCTGGTAGTGGGCCCTGAGAGTAGAGGCCCTGACGTATGCATGTACCCAGTGAGGGGCTTAATAGTTACCTTGTTTGAAGCGCTGAAATTCCAAGTGGGTTCTGATTCATGAAGAGTGTATAGTTAGACTAAACATTTGCTTTTCAATTAATGGGAACCAGAATTAGCATGGGCTGAAACAGAACTTTGCACAGAGTTATGCTGGGAATACACGGTGTGTTTCCGCGGCTCGATTCTGCCACCCGATCGATTCCCCACTCAACCCCGTGGGTGATTCTCTTATCTTCTGCTCGTTTTCCTTATCTTTTACCATTGTCCCCATGCAGTATCGAGCGCGGAATCGATCGGGCGGGTGATCGGACATGTCGGAAATGATCAATCGAGACATCTAAATGGCTCAATCAAGCGGTACAAACCGTGTATTCCCAGCATTAGGCCTCTTTCAGACAAGAGGCTGAAAGGTGCACTTGTCGGAGAGTTCAGCTTCCTAGCTGCCGCCCACAACTGCCATTTGGGTGCAATTTAGATGTGGCCGATTGGCAGCAGTAGTAACACCATTTATGTGACGTGCTGACTCTCGATGGTGTTACACGGAGGCAGAGGACCACGACATGTCACATCTGAGCATGGCTGCGACTGTGCTCAGATGTGACTCTATGGGGGGGGGGGGGGATGTACAGTACTGAGCACTAGCAAGGGCCTGGCTGGTGCAGGAGAGCAGCTGAGAGGCGGTAGATTCACTACCTTCAGCTGCCCATCTGAGGGAGGCCTTTTCAAATTGGGAAGTCTATGATTAATAAACAATTAATTAGCAGTACATTTTTGATAAAATCCCTAAATCTGGTTACCAATGATAAAAATAAATTGTTTAGCTAGATAAAAAAACAAACAAACAAACATAAAAATAAAAACACTGATGGTAACCCTGTACACTAGCATGACATATGGTGGCTGAGCAACCAATCACAAGGCCTGACAATAGTCACATGGGGCTAAGGAGTCCAAAGAGAAATACCAAATGGCAGTGGTTTTATTATTTGCATATATAAGGTGGAGGCTACAGAACTGCGACATAGCACTTTATGGTTGGACGTTAATATACATCATGTATTATTATTTTACAGTGACCTTAGCATTCTCCTCCAGGTGTCCTATTACATTTGGCATAATGTGTGACCTTCTTTTTCCCCTTAAACTGGTGTTGCTCTGATTTTTACACTGATGCCCTTTCCTGTAAAAAGCAGAAGGGCTGAGAGAAAGAAAAAGCCATCTGCTTGCCCTATAAATCACCCCTGAAAAGTCTAAAAAGGCTGGTAGAAATGATGCCATTGTTATGCAAGGGCAGCTACTTGGAGGGAGGGAGCATAAGGTCAGTACCATTGTAAAAGACAATGCATAAAAATCCTTTCTGCAGAGGCAAGAGAGGCCTGAATCTCTTTATTTAAATCAGTGTAATGTAACCTATTCAGAATGTTATATCTAAGATGCTTGCACCCCACCAACAGAGTACCCCTCTGTGGGATTCACAGCCCATCATTTTAAAACAAATCCTTCCACTGTTGGTGCCTCTCTGCCAGGGCTCATGTAGTTATGTACAGTTAAATTGATACAATTGTTTCATATTCTACATGCAACCTCTAAATTGTTACATTGTTTATTTGAAACATTTTATTTTTCAAGTATTCTTTGTGACCACTGCAGCTTCTGTGGAGAGATGTAAAATAAACCTTTTCTTATGATTTTTTTTACTGACTACATAAACAGGATACACAGGGTGATGTGGGCTGGGTGGGCTTGGAAGTTGCTATCAGTACTTAAATATTTTACACTAGTGCCCCTCTTCCCTATTTCACAAAGCTGGATATATGCAAATATGGATGAGCATCACAGCTACAAGGCACTGAGCCTGACTTCCCCACTTCATGCTGCATCTGCTTAATAGTCCTCATAACACAAAGCCCAGTAACCCAGACATATAAATCTCAGAGATGCTTGAGACCAGATAGAGGTTTCAGGCAATAATAATCATCTTTATTATGTCTCATGAGGGACAGAAGGTGGGGCTGGGCGAGCTGAGGTAATGCTGCCTCTCCCCCTCCTCAGCAGCAGCAGCACCCCCCACGGAGGTGAGCCGGAGGACAGGCTCTGCACTGTCACTGAGCAGCCAGGGAGCAGAGAACGTTGCCCTGGGAGTAAACATTTTCCCGCCCAGGGGGACAGCTGCTGATTGGACGGGGAGCTCGGGACCCGGTGTGCGCGCTCAGCCTCCACCCTGAGGGCGCGTTCCCGCTCCTCTGCCAGCCTCTTCATGGCAGACAGCAGTGCGCTCGCCATAAATTACTCATAGAGTGCGCTCAGTGACTCATTACAAGCACTGCCTAATAATCATAAGGCTGAATAAAAAAGCCAAACCGTTATCACCGGGCGTGTTACTAACACAACAGCGCGGCCGTGATGAGTGGTGACATGCACTGCAAGGAGGAGGACAAGCGCTCTCTTCACTCCCAGTGCTTCCTACACACATCCAGTGTATAACAGGAGGAGGAGGAGGGCAAGCTGCCCCATCACTCCTGCCATACCCAGTGCATCCTATACACATCCAGTGCTAGGGAATATACAGCTGCCCCATCACTCCTACCATACCCAGTGCATCCTATACACATCCAGTGCTAGGGAATATACAGCTGCCCCATCACTGCTGCCATACCCAGCGCATCCTATACACATCCAGTGCTAGGGAATATACAGCTGCCCCATCACTGCTGCCATACCCAGCGCATCCTATACACGTCCAATGCTAGGAATAGGAAATATACAGAAGGACAAGATCTCCTCAGACTACCCTCACTCCTGCGTGCTGCCATACCCAGTGCATCCTATATACATATCCATTGCCATTACAGGGTGAGGAGAAGCCCCCTCTCCCCTCACTCCTGCGTGCTGCCATACCCAGTGCATCCTATACACACGTCCGTCCAGTGCTAGCTGGGACTATGGGAGGAGGAGAAGCCCTTGTTTTGCTAAATTGTTGGAACACTCTTCCATCACTCCTGCTTGCCATACATGATCCAGCACAGCCTTTACACATGCTATGGACTATACACGAGAAGCTCTCCAATCACTCCTGCGTGCAATCCCTGCAGCCATACCCAGCACAGCCTATACACAATCCATGCTAGGGACTATATAGTCCTTCTCCCCTCACTTCTGCATGCAATCCCTGCCTGCCATTCACACTCCATCCTCTACACATCTATTGCTAGAGCCTATGTTACACAGGAGGAGAAGCTCCCTCTCCCCTCCTGTGTGCAATCCCTGCCTGCCGCCATACAAGAAACAGAGCAGCCTATACACATCTAATCACACGTCATATGATAATCCTATACTGTATACATCTAATGCCAGGGACTATACACCATGAAACAAGCCTGTAATACATGCAATGCTAGGGACTGAAGCCATCTATAATTGTTACTGTGTATAGAATCCAGCAGAAGATGACTGCATCCTCGGCGTGTGTCAACTTCTAACCTGAGCACTGACTGCTTCCACCAAGTGCCAGTGCATTGCATTAAACGGAATGCTTATGGCATCTCAATGAGCGCCGATTGCATAAACAAGTGCAGATGTCTTCTGGGGCATCTAAGCAGCCTGCGCTTCCCTGCAATGGGTGCTGCTGGTGAATATATATATGTATTAAAATATCACCTACTAAGATCTAGGGTGATGATTGCACGTTAGGACATGGTTGGTGGCACATTTTAATGGCAGTCTGCAGCCATCCAACCTGCCTGCAAACAAATCTATGTTGATGTAGGAGATGGGAGGGAGTGATCTCTCCAGTCTGTGTGTCTCTGTAGCAGCCTTTCTTGTAGGCTGGGTACCATTACTACTAACTTCACATTCCTCCAGCATGCAGTAAAAGCCATTCTTAAAAAACAAAGATCCAGCCCAGTGTGCCACAGAACATTACTATGTACTGCACATCTCACAGCAGATCTCTCATTAGAAAACCACATCCCATAGAAAAAAAGATAGCTTCGATTTTTTTTATTTTTTTTTTACCTACTAAAATGAAACTGTTCATTAAAAACCTAGTCGTCCCCAAAGAGGACAGCAGTCAAAGTTCCCTTCATCGAGGTATTTAGGATACATTTAGGCAACCATAATAAGGAAGATCTCCCCCCTCCTCTCTCTGCAAATCATGTTTTGCATACACAATAAATACATCACCATTCAAAGCATCGGTTAGAAACCCAATCGCTAGGCTAGGCATTGACAAGTGCACTATGAGCAGATCCAGTACATTCCTTATGTACCAGGGCAATATACATTTATCGTTGTCTTATGAAACTGAGGCGTTCATTAGCTTGGAAACGTTGTAAATGCCACCCTATCCCCAGAAAAAAAAGGGCTTGACTGAGGAAGAGCTGGGTTAAAACAAAAGGGAGAAGCAATCCAATTCCCACTGCTTCTGCAGATCGGTAGCTTAAAATAAATAAACAACAAACAAAAATAAATAAACACATAAAAATGTGCGTTGGAAACAAACCCTATTGCCATGCTATTCAGGAATAGATCGAAGGGCATCAAAACAAAGCACAAAGAAAAAAAGACACCATCACATCCTTGAAAGACTTCAACATCCTTTTGCACAGAAAGAAATCAGCCCTATGCAATTGACAATATAGAATCAAATACCTGCAGCTCCCAGGATACATAAAGTCCAGATGAGATCCTTAGTTTGCAGCATTGTAAATCTGCAGAGCGAAGAATTTCTCCTGCTGCTCCGATTTAAATTGGGTCCAAAGATGAACATAGGCGTTTAAGATCCCCCCTTTGTTGCCAATAAGCTGTACTGGTGCAATGATGTCAATGGGGTCTTGATGCCTTTTTTCCTTCCTTGCAGATTGTAAGTATTCTGCAAGCAATTCTTTTATTTCGAGTGGATTGCCAGCTACTCAGTAAGCTGCGTGCAGGCACTGATCAGAGAATGAGTGACAGTCTGAGCCTCAGCACACCCCCAGCAAGCAGACCTGATCAATGCGCCCAGCCAGAAACTCCAAGTTGGTGTCTGGATGGATGCTGGAGAGAGAGAGAGAGAGAGAGGGAGAGAGAGAGAGAGACCAACACCAGTATCCCTCCGCAGCCTCTGTACAAATATTACTGAGCATCCACCAAGCTAGAGGAGGAGAGAGGGGGAGAAGAGAGAGCACAGCAGATGCAGCTGTGTGCCAAACATGGAATGGACTTTTCAAGCTACATACGAATCAAGATATGATCTATTTCATCAGCATTCTAGAGAAAACTGACACAAGAAATGGAGCTGCAGCTTTGTTTTTTGAGAATTTGATGAATGAGTGAAAGTATTTTTATGGAACTGTCAGATCTATTATGACAAACTGAATGTGTTTTAGTAGAGGGCATTGATTTTTTGAATATTATAGTGCTCTTCAGTAACATCTTGGCTTAGTATTCATTTTTTTTTCTGGTCAGAGAGGCTGTACCGGTCTTCAGCGATAGGAAGACTGCGTGTTTATGTTTTTGAGATACTAAAAAAAAATGGTGTTTTTGCCCATGGCAACCAATTGTGTTTAGTCCTGTGCTTATTCACTTATTCACACAGACAGCAGATTGCTCATTTTCCCAGCGTTTTCTCTTGTCATGTCATCAGGGCCATGAAAACGACCACTGATAGTAATCTATGGGGACATCGGTTACAGGACTTATATGTAATTGTTATCGGAGTGTCCATTTGGTATTGCGGTCACTGTGCAGTAGAAAACTGTTGCATGCTTCTTTGAAAGGCCCATACCCGCTATGCAATTTTTCAGACAACCGGCGATTTTTTGAGCGATGAGCAATCGTTTATGCGATCTTATGAATGACGTTTAGGGATGCGTGGGGACAATGATCGTCATGGCGGATTGGATCTATAAGATCCCCGATGAGTCAGCGCAAAGCACCACGATCGCTTGACTTCCTGTTTGCACCTGTCGTGTGACGTCACGTGTACTCGCTAAGCCGGAATATGGATCGTGAAACGCTTGTTGTCAGGGGGACTTCGCTGGATACATCTTCCTCCGTTGAGTGGTGAGTATTTAATGTATGGTATGGTCACGTCACATAACTTAACGCACCTGTTCGTGGTGGCGTTCCTTCATCATTTTTCTGGCATTCCGCGGCACAGGTGCTTCACTTTAACAGGTGAAATTTCTTTACAGCCACCAAGACCAAAAACAGGAAAAGAGACGTGTAGTTCATATTAGGACAACAAAGCAGAAGAACGTGGTGGCCAACAAATGAACTGTCCATGAGAATGGGACCTAAGGAAATAAGTAGTGCCGACTTTAGCTGCCACTTGGTTGCCAGAATTTAGAAACATATGGGGCTTGATTCAGTAAACGGTGCTAACCTACTTAGCACGCCTGAAGACTTTAGGCGTGTTAACCAGGGTGCTAAGCAAGTTAGCACTGTTTCTACAATCAGATCACGTGCAAAGACCCATGCGCAAAACTTTGCGCTCGCGGAACGTCGCATAGATGTGAATGGGCACTGCGCGCGCACGGCGCCGTGCGCGCGCAAAACTTTGCACGCGATCTGATTTTAACACGCCCAAACTGAGATAAGGCATGATAATGGCCTTTTCAGAAGCGTGCTAACAGTTAGCACTGCTTACTGAATCGAGCCCATGGAATGAATTTCCCTCCATTTGACATCATCTTTCCCTGTTTTTCATACCTAAATAGCTCTGTATTGCTAGTGCACATTGTGCTGTCTCATGGGGGCTGCCATCTTGCTTTTTCTAAATTCTTAAAACTACAGAGCTTATGTTTCTAAAGCCTTGCTTACACACACACACACATCAGGACTGCTGCCCACAGGGATCGGACGGATGGATGAGGCAGGTTAAGTAGGAGAACAATGTGCTTGGCTGACACAATCTGCTGCCAATCTAAGCGCTTGCTGATGAAAGGTGGATCGGTGCTGCTGTACACACGCTAAAGGGCAGCTCAACTCAACTCAGACCCCTCAACTGAGAACCATCTACTAGATGTGAAAGGGTTTTGCCTCGTTCACAGTGGTGTGACATTCACAGTGCTGCGCCAGTGTTGCGGTATGGTAACGCACTGCATGCAAAGTATTACTGCTATGCGCTCCATGAAGTGCATTATCGCAAAATACATACGTTAATAGGTACAGAGAAGCATACTTTTCATTGACTGTATGCTTACTATATGCGATGCAAAGCGGCCGTATTGTGTAGTACAACTGTTACGTTGTGTTGCTGTTATACAGGGAACAAAACACAACGTCTCACTGTTGCTCGAAGCTTGGGTTCAGAAAGACATACCTACAGTAACTACAGTCAGAGAAGCCTCAGAACCCTAATGAGGCTTCCCTCATTGTTCTACAGATCCCAAGGGTGGACCCTCTGCATATCAGAACCGTGCTCCTCTTCTCTGTTAAGCAGTTAGGCATGGCCGTGCAGTGGCCACGCAAGCACGACCGTGCAGGTACAGTAGCATGGAGCCACTTGTGCACAAGTGGCTCTGTCTTAAAGGGATACTTAAGTCCAAAATAAAAAATTATTTTTACTCACCTGGGGCATCCCTCAGCCCCCTGAAGCTGTATGGTGCCCTCACAGCCTCGCTGTGATCCTCCTGTCCCTGCTGGTGGCTACTTCTGGGTTCGGTGACAGCCGCCGACAGGCTGGGAACGCTAGTGATTATCTGTGTTCCCAGCCGCAATATCACCCTCTATGCTGCTATAGCGTATAACATATACGCTATAGCAGCATAGAGGATGATATAGCGGCTGGGAACGCGGAGAATCACTCGCGTTCCCAGCCTGTCGGCGGCTGTCGCCGAACCCGGAAGTAGCCGCCAGCGGGGACAGGAGGATCGGAGCGAGGCTGCGAGGGCACCATACAGCTTCAGGGGGCTGAGGGATGCCCCAGGTGAGTAAAAATCATTTTTTATTTTTTACTTAAGTATCCCTTTAAGGTGGCCATACACTCGTTAGATTAGCAGCTGATAGATCATCAGATAGATTTCTGTGTTTAGGAAAATGTTTTACTAGGAACAGATTTCCAATAGATTTCAGTATGAAATCTATTGAAAAATCAATGTGATGGCATGTTTTTGTCATCAGATTTCCATTAGGTCCAATGCAAAATCATAAGCAATCTCAACAGATCGACCTAGATTTCCCAGCATGTCAGATCGATTGAAATCGATTGAAAACGATCAACCGGTCAATCGACCGATCGGCCGCTAATCGGCTCAGTGTATGGGACCCTTTACTGTGTCGGCGTGGCCTCGCTCCCATGACTGCTGTGCAGCTGCGATGATGCCTGAGGAGGCGTACGGGCCCGATTAAATTGCAGACAATCTGTTTTGGGAAATTTTTGGTGAGGTCCACGCTCAGCTAGGGGGGACAGGAGAAAGCCGAGGGAAGTCTCAATAGGATTTTGAGGCTTCCCTTACTACAGCTAGATATCTCTTCTTGTACCTGAGCTTCGGCTCGGGTACACTTTAAAGTGGTATTAAACTCCCCAGATAATACTTTCAGCACCTATTCTTATGTTAGGTACACACTATGAGAGTTTCTGGCAGATCGATTATTTCCAGCATGTCCGATCTGATTTACGAGCATTTTGTAATCAATGTCCTATTAAAGTGAATGGAAAACAATCGGAAAATGATCAGAAAACGATCAGAAATCAGATCGGACATGTTGGAAGTAATTGATCTGACAGTAAATCCGACAGAAAATCTCATAGTGTGTACCTAGTAATAAGGACAAGAAAGATCATCTTAAACTATACCCATGACTAAAAACATTTAAAGTACCCCTAAACCAGGGACAAAAAAAATGAATATAGCCCATGGTGGGCTAGATTACCTCTTTGGGCCATATGCAATTAACTTTTTCACCTGACTTTTCTCCCAGGAGATAATTTTTCATCTCCAATTTAAAATAACTTTTCAGCACTTTTCAACAAAAAAAGTACCAAGAAGATGGTGAAATAGTACTACTAACATAATTTTGAGTATTTTCTTGCTTTCTGCTGGCTTAAAAGGCAATTTATTGACAAGTTTAAAAATATCACCTGGGAGAAAACTCAGGTGAAAAAGTGAATTGCATATGGCCCTTAGTGTCTTGACGTTGCTCGGGTACCCCCTGTTCCCTGTCCCTGGTTCTCTTCATATACAACAGAATCCTCCAATCGAATACTAAAACCAGGAAGGTCTGTACCCCCAGTGGCGACACGTGACTCGTGTACAAAAATATGCAAATTGGTGAACCACCTCTCTTTATTACCCACACATCTGCAGATGCAAGAGCAAGCTGTAAAGCACCACATGTATGAAAACAATTCATATACAGTGATCAGCCTGTGTTGGGTAAAAACAGGTAACTTTCATTGACCAATGGATAACAGGAATAACTGACAAGGACAGTGAGCCAACCTCCATAAAACCAGGAATCAGAGAGACCCCAGGACCTACATGACTCTGACTCTACATCAGTGTGATACAACACATCATAGCCACAAAACACACACACACCAGCTGACTATAACTCACACCAATCTGAAGCTGGATTCAGCAAAGACAGGTGTACCAATGACAATTATGTGTCCTGCTGCCTCTTTTGAAAACCGGATATAGATCTCACCAACACCTCTTGGAGCAGTCCATTGCCGGTACATGAAAAGGGTCTGGAATAGCCTCCATATGTCAGACTCAACCTCTGAAGTCAGAAACACCTGCAGCCGGGGCATATTGGCGTGATCGCTCCAGTGTACTCGATACACTCCACGTAAGCCCTGGGAGGTGTCTGGTTCTACCTCCTAGCCCACCTAAATGTTTTGCCCAATCACTGGACTTTGTCAAGGCACATCAAAGAGTGCTCTTTCACAAGCACTTTCTTTAACTGCACAGGTGCAGTTCGAAAATCGCACCTGCACATTTCAGAATCACTCTGCGCCTCTTGGGGGAACTTCTGGGAGTCTTCGAAGATAAGAGAACCAGGAAAGAGGGGGGGGGGGGGGCGTAGACCCAAGGACAATGAGCAGTGCCAGGACACTAAGAGGTAAACTAGCCCACCATAGGCTTCAATCTATAGGTACTTTAAGGGGTACTTTATCCTCTCTGGTTCTCTGCCCACCCTCCTCCCTGAGCTCACCTGCTGAAGCGACACATCACTGTGACAATGATTGGCACACCCGGGCTGCCCAGACCGAACTGCCAAGCTTTTTATATGCTTGGTATTTGGGCAGTGGCCCACTATGATTTGTATTACCAATTATGAAAGCAGTACAAGCTTGTACTACTCTCAGTTCAGAAATTAAACTTTTTTAATCAGGGGAACAGTTCTTTTATGTACCTAAAATAGGTACGTTGGTACAGTAATTCGATTTTACTCGCGTCAGATACTAGCGTTATCATTTCCTCTAACCTTTGAAGAGTGTGTTCACATTAGAGAGTCATTTTCTCTTCTAAACACCATCAAATATATAAACAAATAACATAGGTGGAATCGTGTTTGTGAGGAAACAGACTAAATTTTGTTTGCAGTTTGCACTTGAAGTGCAGGTTTTCCAAGAAGTTATAGTCGAAATCCCCCTCAGTAAATAGAATATCAGATGACCACCATTCAGCTAGTAAAAGACCTTATAGAAGCTTTAACTTTATATCTCCGTAAAACTGTTTCACCACAGATACAACTAGAACAAAGTAGCAGTCACTGAGTAAAACCGAAGTGTTTTATTGCAGATTAGATGCTGAGGAGGCCCCAATGGAGGGCACAACCCTCCTTACCTTACAACTGTTTTGCAGGACAAGCCTGCATCATCAGGCATTTAAATGGAGGAGGCAGGGAGTGTCATCACCATTAAGCACGCCCTTTATAAAGCTGACATCCAGCATCATTTAGCCTCTTATCCCCAGCAAGTGCACCACCCAAGTGTGCACAAAGTTCCACCCCAAGTGCTGCTAAGCCCATTTTGCAAAACTGCCCCTTTGCCAATTTAATATCACTGTTTAGAGCAAGCGTGAAGATTCACCTCCCCACCAACCAGATGCCCTTATCATGGCAGGGTATGCATCCATGTCCCCATCCATCACAGCAATAACTGGGGCTGTCAGATGCAGGCAAGCCATGGGGTTCCGCTAACCAGGGGGCCTAGACTATGGAAACTAAACAACAGTGTTGTTGATTTCCCCTACATAAGCACATCCGCCACTCTCCCACCTTTGAAATCTTTAAACGCTCCCTCAAAACCCACCTTTTCCGACAAGCATATTCTCTAGCTTTGGCCAAGCACCCACTAAATAACCTAATTGTGCACTGCCTGTACATATACTGTATACCTCCCCACCTCTTGTTTCCACCCCATTCCTTTAGATTGTAAGCTCGCAAGGGCAGGGCTCTCACCCTTTTGTGTCATGGAATGTTATTAATTTAATTGCTTGCACTCTGTTAGACATTTATACATTTTAGTCATCATGTTAAATCAAATTGTAATCAGCAGTGCTGTATTGTGTATCAGTGCTCATATTTGATGTATATCATTGTCTGTATGATTATGTATCCCTTGTTTGTTTTCTTACATTGTACAGCGCCACGGAATATGTTGGCGCTTTATAAATAATAATACTACTAATAATAATAATATTAATATTGTCCTGGCAGACTCAAAGCGCTTCAGGGCTGCAGCCACTTAGGGTGAGCTCCACAGGCAACCAGGATCATTAGGGGCCTTGCCCAAAGACTCCTTACTGTTTTATGTACTGGCTTGAGACAGGTCTTAAACCCTGGTCAAAGGCTCAAATCTCACATCAAAGACAACAGCCATACTAGTGCGCCCCACAGCTGACACTGTGCCTATTATATTTAGTTTAGTAATGATGGCTTGGTCGCAACTGATTGTGAGTGGCCCCAAGTAATGGGTTTAACTGAAAAGTATTTCAATACACCAAAAAGCAGTTCTATATTTAGTCAAATACAAATAACTAGCTGACCCGCGGCGTAGCATACGCCGCATACGAGGGTAGAGGGCAGGAAGGGGGTATTGGGCACAGCGGTGGGGAGGGGAGTTGGACCCCCCCTCAACTGGGTCCCCCATGTGTGCTCTACCTCCAGCTTAAGCTCAGCAGGACCCCCCCCCTCACCTTGGTCCCCCATGTGCGCTCCCCCTCCTGCTTAAGCACAGTAGCAGCCGTCACTATTAGTAAGAGGCAGCGGGCAGGGATGACTCACCTCTTCCGTGTTCCATCGTGCGTTCCACTGTCGTCACTTCCTGCAATGCTGCACACTGTATTGGTGTAATTTGCCTTTTTAAAACAGAAGGAAATATGCAATAATTCAGCTATAAGTGAACATTTGTGGTTACCCACAATGCACTGCTACTAAATATGAAAATTACCCCTTTCCCCCCTTGGTAAGCCAAGCAAGCATCCAGAGCTGCTGGTGTATAGCAAGCATATAGCTTTAAATTTTACACAGTCATATCCAACACACATGTAGACAGCCTGTTTCGGACTTTTGGTCCTCATCAGTACATGGCACGGATTGATACGGCTGTATGAGATAGGGCTTGGACCAGTACAACAGAGTAACCAAGCAGCTCAGGGTGACCCAAACCACTCGTAATGTATAAGGAGATAAAAGGGACTAAAAATACCTCCTACTAAAAAAAGCAAAGCAAGCACGAAGATATCCTGCGCTCCAAGTAACTGCTGTACACTCAAAGGATGGCTCTCCTTTCACATTCAGCACCCCGCAGCGCTCCGACAAGGGTGATTTGGCAAAAGTACTAAAAGAAGATGAAGCGCGCCATAGTGCATTAAATGTGGAGGAGTTTTTATTAACAATTAAAAGTTATACTCACAAACATGAGTGATAAAAATCGCATCTCAGCGGACTGCCAGCCGCTCGCCTCTGCAGTGGGGGATGACGCGCTGTGGCCAGCAGCGCGGTTTCCGATGACTGGCAGTCATCGGAAACCGCGCTGCTGGCCACAGCGCGTCATCCCCCACTGCAGAGGCAAGCGGCTGGCAGTCCGCTGAGATGCGATTTTTATCACTCATGTTTGTGAGTATAACTTTTAATTGTTAATAAAAAAAGCAAAGCTTGGTGTAATTTGCCTTCCTAAAACAGAAAGAAATCTGCAATTATTCAGCTATAAGTGAACATTTGTGGTTACCCACAATGCACTGCTACTAAATATGCAAACAATTTCTTTTTCCCTTTAGTAAGCCAAGCAAGAATCCAAAACCACTGGTGCATAGCAAGCATATAACTTTAAATTTTACACAGTCATATAAAACACACATGTAGACAGCCTGTTTCAGACTTTTGTTCTTCATCAGTACATGGCAAGGATTGATACAGCTGTATGAGATAGGGCTTGGACCAGCACAACAGAGTAACCAAGCAGCTCAGGGTGACCCAAACTACTCGTAATGTATAGGGGGATAAAAGGGACCAAAAAGACCTAATACTAAAAAAAGCAAAGCTTGGTGTAATTTGCCTTCCTAAAACAGAAAGAAATATGCAATTGCTCAGCTATAAGTGAACATTTGTGATTACCCACTATGCACCGCTACTAAATATGCAAATTATTCCTTAGTAAGCCAAGCAAGCTTATAGCTTTAAATTTTACACAGTCATATCAAACCCACATGTGACAGCCTATTTCAGACGTTTGGTTCTCATCACTACATAGGCTATCATTCATAAAGCATTTCCGCATGCGGAAATGCTTAAAACAGCTGACTTTCCCGCACACGTAGCAAAATCTGCATTCATAAAGGCTCCTTCCGCACCAAAAGCTGACATTACCGAGCAGAGCGATAATTCACCACCTTGTGCGCAGGGATGCTCAACTTCGGATTCGGGAGATACCCGGATAGTTGCTATCCGGATATCTCCTAGTAAACCTGTGCGGCTGGGCGGGGGGGGGGGGGGGGGGGGGGGTCAAGCTTACCTGTCTGACGTCTTCTTCGGTCCGTCCCTCGGCGCCTCCTACGATGCGTTCCACGCGCGTCACGTGACTACAGACACTTCCTCCTTCAACCCGGAAGGAGGAAGTGTTTGTAGTCACAGGACCGCTGCGTGGAACTCATCGTAGGAGGCGCCGAGGGACGGACCGAAGAAGACGTCAGACAGGTAAGCTTGACCCCCCCGCCCAGCCGCACAGGTTTACTGGGAGATATCCGGATAGCAACTATCCGGGTATCTCCCGAATCCGAAGTTGAGCATCCCTGCTTGTGCGGTGATTGTTGTAAAAAATGTAGCAAAATGTTAATTCATAAAGATCACCGCAAGCGGTGTGAGGTCAGGAAGTACCGCTCCCTCTGATGTGGCGATAACAATGCCTACCGCCAGCCTAGTTTGATAAATCTCCACACTGCTACCGCACCTGGATACTTTTTTATGAATCAGCAGCTAGAAGTCTAAAACACCGGCAGTGGTGTTTTCCCACACTGCGTCTCCATACCAACAGCACTTTCATGAATAACAGCCATAGCAGGGATTGATATGGCTGTATGACTATGAGATAGGGCTTGGACCAGTACAACAGAGTAACCAATCAGCTCAGGGTGACCCAAACTACTAAGAATGTATAGGGGAATAAAAGAGACCTACAATCCCTCCTACTAAAAAAAGCAAAGCTTGGTGTAATTTTCCTTCTTAAAACAGAAGCAAATATGCAATCATTCCGCTATAAGTGAACATTTGTGGTTACCCACAATGCACTGCTACTGAATATGCAAATTATCCCTCTTCGCCCTTGGTTTGATATGACACTACTTCTTCTTCTTGCTTGGACCAGCCCCTTCTTCTTGCTTGGACCGGCCCTGGGGGCAGGGCGCTACTTCTTCTTCTTGTTTGAAGGTTGAGGCACTTACTCTATTATATATATAGATATGCCAATAATACTAAAGGCAGGGATGTAGTAATGACTGATATGATTTTACCAAATGGCAGGCAAATTCCAGAGAGAAGTACATAATACTCAAAGATGCATTGCAATTGCAGGTAGATGTCTCATGACACAACTTCCATTCCAACAATAGACAAGTAGACAACAAAACGAGGCAGAGTATTCTCCCCTCCCCCATTACTTAATTATAGGAAGTGTTCTACGCACACAATATTCTTTGTCAGAATATTATAATTAGGCAGTGTCCCACCAAAACATAATTTAAAAAAGTGCCACCCAAACAAAGATATGTAGATTGCCCCCCAAATAACAATTTGCAAAATTCCCCACTAAGTATTACACCGATTTCCCCACCAAATATTCAGCGGAGTGCCCACCAAATTGTCAATGTGACACACAAATTGTAGGCAGACTGATGACAAAATGTTAGGCAGAGTGACTTTCAAAATCCTAGGTAGATTGACCCCCAAATAATAGGCAAAAATTAAGCAGAGTATTCCCCCATTAGTCAAAGTGACTCCAAATGTTAGCCAGAGTGACTTTGAAATTTTAAAGTGTACCTGAGATGAAATATATCTCAGGTGCAATACTTACCTGAGGCTTCCTTAAGCCCATACATATTAAATCGCAGCCGGGAGACTTGGGCATAGGATATAGCTGGTATATGGCTTATCCTGCTGCTGCACAAGTCCCGGTGGCATTAAAGGGAACCTTAACCATTTATGCCTCCAGGACGTAGTACCTACGTCCAGGAGGCCACGTGCGCGTCCGCGTGCTCCCGCAGCGGATCGCGCGCGCTCCCGGCCCGCGGTTCGTTAGCCAGGCAATCAGTGAATTGGGCTATGGTGCCTGTTCACTGATTCCTCTTCCCCGCTGAAAAAGCGACAGCTTCTCTCAGAAGCTTCGCTTTTTCTGGCTTCATGCGTCCCTCTAAGCGTATGTTACGCTTAGAGTGACGTCATGTAAACAAACTCATGGCTGCCATCTTGTGACCAAAAAGTTAAACTACAACTAAATGTAAAAAAAAAAAAAAAAATGCACATATATTTACCCCAAACAAATACTATTTACATCCCACCCTCCCAAAAATACCCAAATAAAATGTTTAATATATAAAAAAACAACAACATTACAATTAAAAAAAAACAAAAAACATGTAAATTTTTACCTAAGGGTCTAAACTTTTTAAATATCAATGTAAAGATGAAATAGTTCTATTTTTTTTTTACTTTTAAACTTGTAAATAGTGATGGATGCAAAACGGAAAAAATGCACCTTTATTTCCAAATTAAATATTGTCGCCATTCATTGTGATAGGGACATAATTTAAATGGTGTAATAACCCGGGACAGATGGGAAAATACAATACGTGAGTTTTAATTATGAAGGCATGTATTATTTTAAAACTATAATGGCTGAAAACTGAGAAATAATGATTTTTTTCCGTTTTTTTTTTACTTATTCTTCCTGTTAAAATGCATTTACAGTAAAGTGGCTCTTAGCAAAATGTACCACCCAAAGAAAGCCTAATTGGTGGCGGAAAAAAACAAGCTATAGATCAGTTCATTATGATAAGTAGTGATAAAGTTATAGGCTAATGAATGGGAGGTGAACATTGCTCGGATGCATAAAGTGAAAACGACTGAAGGCTGAACTGGTTAACTCTAAAAAAAAAAATGAGTTTCACTTACCTGGGGCATCTACCAGCCCCCTGCAGCCATCCTGTGCCCTCGCAGTCACTAATGGCTCCTCTGGTCCCCTGCCGCCTGCTAGTTTCGTTTTTGCCGACTCTGAGGCATGCACTCCCGCTGGTGCTGGAAGCTATCTCGGACGTTAACACATGCATTTTTACACGTTGCAGGTGCAATGTGTAAAAATGTACGCATTGCACCTGCAACGTGTAAAAATGTACATGTTAATGTCCGCAATAGTTTCCTGCACCAGCGAGGTACGCGTGGCGGCCCGCCGACTCTGAGTTGGCAAAAATGAAACTAGCTGGCAGCAGGGGATCGGAGGAGCCATTAGTGACTACGAGGGCACAGGATGGCTGCAAGGAGCTGGTAGATGCCCCAGGTAAGTAAAACTCATGGATAGTGGGGAATGATGTAATTCAGCTTCCAGCTATTGCTTACAGTGTTTTAAAAGTAACTTCAGCTCCGTCTTCTGATGGCGCCAAAGTTACTCACTGAGCACCGCTATACCCGTAATTCCCATTACGGTCTATGGTGGCGCCAGCTGTGCTCAAATCTCCTTCGCTGTTTTACAACGCTCATCTTTAAGCCCCCTTGAGGCCACTCAGTCCTTTGCCGTCTCCCCGGGTGGCTCCTGCACTATGTCGCGCATGGGTGGCCCGGCCACGCCCACTCTCCCGCTACGCTACCACGGCTGGCAGAACGCTCCCAGGATGGGAGCGCCAGGGGGTAGCACGCATGACGAAGCGCGACTTGGATGGGCTACCGCGCCCTACTGCGGGGGACAGGAGCCACCCAGGGAGATGGCGTGGGACTGAGCAGCCTCAAGAGGGCTTGAGGAAGCCCTAGGTAAGTATAGAACTTGAGATGTCTTTTATCTCAGGTTCACTTTAAGCAGAGTTTAAACAGACTCTGAACAAGCATGTAGCTCAGATGCTTCTGACTGAAGTGTGACTGGACTAGCTACATGTTTATTTCAGGTATGCAATTGAGACGCTACTGCAGCCAAAGAGATCATCAGGACCGCCAGGCAACTGGTATTGTTTAAAAGGAAATAAATATGTCAGCCTCCATATCCCTAACACTACATGTTACAGGTCCACTGACCCTTCCCCAGGTGTACCGCCACCCACTTTATACCATTCCTTATATGGACAACCTCCAACAGGAAGTCCACACCCAATCCACAATTAACACCATTATCAGTAGTTCCCTGTATAAATATTGTTTTCATGGACTTAAATGAATTAATGTGTTAATAATTCATGAATATGCTAATTGAACATTGGGTGTGGACTTCCTGTCGGAGGTTGTCCATCAAAGGGATGGTATGAGTGGTTTGTGGTACACCTGAGGAAGGGTCAGTGGACCGTAACATGTAGTGTGTTGCAAGTGCTCGATAAAACAAATGCAAGTTTGAAACCAGTGAAGTGTCGTCTTCTACCATATTGCTGTTGCACATGTTATACAAGGTCTTTCATATCCCCTAGCCACATGTACTACAATTCTAACAATAACGTTGCATGTAAACCAATGTTTTTAAATGTCTAAACAATACTTCTGTTTAGCAGCTTGTGCCCATCTTGTGTACGTAAAGGTGCACTGGCCCCCATGCTTCATTCATCCAAGATTCATTAGATCTCAGAGCTATGCCTCCTTCCACCTTTCCGCCCCTCATCCCTCATTATACTTCAGTCCTCTCAATGTTTCATACCTTGTTATTCTTCAGCCTTCCCCTCATACATTTCTCACCTGTTCCTACTAATCATGGTTTCCCTGACATCTACTGTGCCCATCAGGCAGAAAGTTGCTAGATGCATTTTAAACGAGCAAATAGCATACTGGGCAGGACATTAGAATTAATTGCTGTATATATTATTAGAATTAATTGCTGCTGGGGAATGATTTTATAATTTACTCCAGCAGTCCATATAAACGTACCCTTGTAGTGAGTGGCAGGCTTTGGAACAGAGAAAAAAAGTCCAGTTTGCCAGCTACGTGACAGAGTGACTTGGTCATGGCATGTACTGATGGGCGGGGTTTTCACACACTGAAATATTATTAATGCCTAAATTGTAGATTCAGCCCTGACCAATACATTACTTCGTGATTTTCAGAGTACGTAACCAAATTCACATTGCTATTAAAGCCCACATTTCAATCTGTTAAAAAAAAAGTTTTGTTGCACTTTTATACTGTATCTGTGCACCTATTAACTGATCCTTCCTCATCTGCTAATCATTATCATGCCTCCCTTCTAGATGACATGCTAATGGAGAGGCACAGCTTTAGCTGACAAAGCTATCACTCCCCCTCTTACATGTATGGGTGTGTGTATAGGGAAATGTTCTAGGCTGTGTTCAATTGCCCAGGAAAGAGGTAGGACAGCACTCAAATGACTCGGGGGTCGGGCGTGCAGCGGATCCACCCGTGTACCATCCGGGTAAACAATCCAGAGTCCCCAAAACGATCCAGCACCGCTCTTTTATCAGAAGAATTGCTTTATTGGATCTTACAAAAATACATAAAAAGCTGTATAGTGGCGGTAGATGCCAATAGAAGCCTATTGCAATAAACAGTGTCCATTCACACTAGGCTGGTCACCTCATACATCTCTGCGCCTTTTTACTCACCTGTCTTCTGTCATGTCGGGTCCACCTCTGCTAATGCCGCTCAAGTCCACTGCAGGGGACAAACGCTGGTATACAGATTGGAGCCCCGGCAGAAGCAATTGTGTCAAAAGATCGAATCTGAATGAAAAATTGTACTGTTAATAGGCACCTTTAGACTGACTGGAGGTGAACAGGCAGCTGAAGGTTGCTGAAGAGGAGATGAGAAAATATTTAGCTGTGGAGCAGATTTTTTGCCTTTTTTTCATTTTTACAATTGAATTTGAACTGTAAATTCAGCTGCTGCCATGCTCTGGCCAGGCGCTTGGCAGTGCTTGGCACAGGCAGTGGAGAGGTGGCCACTGTACTAAGTCATATCTGAGCATGGCAGCAGTTTTTTGCTGCAGGGTAACTGCACCTCATGTTACATGCTGACGAGTGGGATTACAGACGCTGCAATCTGACTGCATTAAACTGCAGTCGAAAGATACCACAAGTGTGCAGTTCAGATGTCGGTCTGAAAGTGTGTTCACATAGCTAGGCGTTTTTAAAGACTCTTTCATGCTGGCAACTGCTCTAGAACTCACTGCTGCCTGACACAGTGTCACCCCTTGTATTTCTTATCATTTTTTGTGCTCAGCATTCACCTAGCATTTGGATCTACAAAACGGGTGCCATTGTTGAATTCCGCATAGTATGAAGTATGCTGTATGAAGCCTGGAACCCACTAGGAGTGCTTTTCTGAGCACTTTGTGATTTGAAGCTCTTGCTAATGTAATGCTATGGGTGTGATCCCACTTGAGCAATGTGATTTTATACAAATCCCACATAGCATTGCATTAGCGAGAGCTTTTTCAAATTACTAGCGCTTAGAAAAAAATTCTGGTGGGTTTGAGCCCTCAGATTGAATATATTGCTTAGAAGAACCCTTTATGTGACCCTGAAGTAAATGTTATCCATGCATTATTAGAAGGTCTGGAGATAAGAAGAGTTTTCTGTTTATTTTTCTCTTCTTTTATTTGACAACTGCAGGGTATTCAGTTCCATTCATATTTACCATAACATTGGCAGAGTTGAGTGGAATTGCTTCCTCTTGGGCAGGTTATTTATGTCGCAGCAGAATTATAAGTATAGCATTCCTCAATCTGGGCAGAATATGCTGAATGAGAGCTTCAGATTGTCATAGCAACCAGTAAACACTGTGGCTGTTCTTGAAATCTGTAGTATTTCCTAGTCACTATGACAACCAGCTGCTCCCATTCAGTTTCTGCTGCCCACAGTGCAGTATAGTGCGCTTGTAGTAGCAGTCAGTGGGGAGCTGGTCTGGGGGAGGGTATAGAGTCAGCATAGGAGACGTAACCATCTTGGAAGAAAAATATTTAAATCAGGGTTACATTGACATGCTCATTTTGCTTTTTAGAGCAAAGTAATCCTTTTTGAACTCTTCCGTTGTTAAAAAAAAGCAATAGCGTTAGGCCCATGGTCCAATTTGACATTAGTGAGCATAGAGAGCTGGAATAAAAAAAAAAAAAAACACTTTCTTTTTTCTAGCAAGTGGATTGAAATAATGGAATCAAACACTGAACTGTGTGTTCTATTGCCCTGCATATGTGTATCCTAACCCTGAATGGGTGTCGTAAATGTGCCCAAAGATTGCTCCAAAAATGTGGAGTGTGTTTAGTATAAAAGACTATACATTTTCATTATGGGCTATGCTCTATAGTGTTGGGCGAACAGTGTTCGCCACTGTTCGGGTTCTGCAGAACATCACCCTGTTCGGGTGATGTTCGAGTTCGGCCGAACACAATCAGGTGTTCGGCCAAACCGTTCGGCCACATGGCCGAACTAAGAGCGCATGGCCGAACGTTCCACGAACGTTCGGCTAGCGCTGTGATTGGCCGAACGGGTCACGTGGTTCGGACCCGAACGCGCTCTGATTGGCCGAACGGTCACGTGGTTCGGGTAAATAAATACCCGAACCACGTCATATCTCCGCCATTTGTCTGTGGGTTTAGCTTTGGGTAGGCAGGCAGGGTAGTTCGCTCTCCAGCCACGCTAGCCAGGGTCCCCCCCAGTCATTGTGTGTCGCTGCTGGGAACAGTAGTACACCGCTCGCTCAGCCACACTATATATAGCATTGGTTACTGCCACTGTGTACCTCGCTCAGCCACACTATATATAGCATTGTGTTTACTGCCACTCTGTGTACACGGCTCAGCCAGACTATATAGCATTGTGTGTACTGCCACTGTGTACCTCGCTCAGCCACGCTATATATAGCATTGTGTTTACTGCCACTCTGTGTACACCGCTCAGCCAGACTATATAGCATTGTGTGTACTGCCAGTGTGTACCTCGCTCAGCCACGCTATATATAGCATTGTGTTTACTGAACTCTGTGTACACCGCTCAGCCAGACTATATAGCATTGTGTGTACTGCCACTCTGTGTACACCGCTCAGCCAGACTATATAGCATTGTTTACTGCCACTCTGTGTATACCGCTCAGCCAGACTATATAGCATTGTTTACTGCCACTCTGTGTACACCGCTCAGCCAGACTATATAGCATTGTGTGTACTGCCACTCTGTGTACACCGCTCAGCCAGACTATATAGCATTGTTTACTGCCACTCTGTGTACAACGCTCAGCCACACTATATAGCATTGTTTACTGCCACTCTGTGTACACCGCTCAGCCAGACTATATAGCATTGTGTCTACTGCCACTCTGTGTACACCGCTCAGCCAGACTATATAGCATTGTTTACTGCCACTCTGTGTACAACGCTCAGCCACACTATATAGCATTGTTTACTGCCACTCTGTGTACACGGCTCAGCCAGACTATATAGCATTGTTTACTGCCACTCTGTGTACACCGCTCAGCCAGACTATATAGCATTGTGTGTATTGCCACTCTGTGTACACCGCTCAGCCAGACTATATAGCATTGCGTACTCTGCCAGTCAGTGTGTATATTGCTGGGATCAGTAATACTCCACTCACCGCCAACCACTATATGAGCTCACCATGAGTTCCTCAGAGACCTCCGCTGTGAGCAGCACTCCCAACAACAGCAACAGCCAACGCCCCACGCAAGCTATAACATCCACCCCAGCAGCCAGTGGTCAGCAGCAGCCCTCCCCGGAGGAGAACGTTGTGTCCATCGGTCCGTCGCCAGAGCGATTAATGAGGGCTGCCATTGAGGAGATGATGGGGCCTGATGTGGAGGAGGAGGTCTGGCTCAGGCCAGCATCCCAAGTTAATGTTGAGGACGATGAGGGGTCTGTGTCTGGGGATGTTGGGGTGGCAGAGGTGGTGGGTGGGTCAGACTCAGGAGAAGAGTTGTATGATGAGGATGATGATCGGGACCATCTGTATGTGCCTCAGAGTCCGACCCCGGAAAACATGTTGTATCGTGTGTTTAGGTACTAAAATCTGCGTTCCCACTTCCCAGTACTGCCCGCAGTGCCCGGGTCCACGGATCCATATAATTTTTTGGGCAGCACTATCAAACTGTGGTACTATGAGTGAGTTGCCATGGTCCTTCTGTGCTGCCTGTCACACTCACCGTCTGTCTGCAGATGGATTGTTCAACACAGCTACGCCATCTGACATGTAGTCCTGGACCTTGACCATCTTCTCCAGGCGATTGGTGTTGGAGGACGTGGAACTGCCCGATTGCTGTTCTGTGGGCTGCTGCATGGGTGTCAGAAAATGTTCCCACTCCAAGGACACTGCCAATACCATTCCCTTTTGGGCACTAGCAGCAGCTTGTGTTCTTTGCTGCCCTCCTGGTCCTCCTGGGTTTCTGAAGTCAGTCTGTCGGCGTACAACTGGCTAGAGAAGGAGGAGGATGTCAATCTCCTCTCTAAAGTCTCCATCCTCAAGGGCCTGCTGGAATTGTTCCATTTTTGACCTGTCTGACACTTTCTTCAATCAGTTTTTTAACATTGTGTTTGTATAAACTGGGTATAAACCCAGTAATTGGTGTTGTCCAGATTCCAGAATAATGGATAATAATGAATAGTGAATAATGCGCGGGCCACGTTCAATGCAGTCTAGCATGAATTGAGCCATGTGTGCCAGAGAGTCCTGCCAGACTCCTCTGTCTTCATGTTCTTGTGAGCGTTGTGATTGTTGTGATGCACCATATTCGTCACCAGCATCACTTTCTTCCTCTTCTGCTGTCCATTCCCGCTAAATTGTGGAAGTCCAACGTGCACTGCTCTGTCCCTCGGCAGTGGGGGCATCCAATTCTTGCTCCAACTCCAGCTGTTCCTTGTCCTGTTCTTTGTCATAGCTGTCATCACGCTGATCGTTTTCATCTTCAGAATCCCCCACTTGCATCATGCCAGCGGTTTTCCATCTTCAACATTGATTTCTTCAGTAAACACAGCAGTGGTATTGTAATGCTGACTGTAGAGTTGTCACTGCTCAGTCACGCAACGTGGATTGCTCAAAATTTTGGAGGACTTGCCAGAGATCCAACATGGTGGCCCAATCAGATCCACAGAAGCTTGGTAGCTAGCTGCTGGAATGCGCCTCGGCACTGCGCAAAAGCGTGCTAGCATGTGCAGCGTAGAATTCCAGCGCGTAGGGAGGGACATCACCCAGCGAGCGATGGTGCGCTAGATTGAAGCGCTCCTGCATCTCTTGGTGAGTCCTTCAGAAGCGGTACTGGACTTTTAACAATGTTTTTTTTTTTTTTCCTTCAACAGAAGATCTGCCACGTTGGAGTGAGGAGGACGCCGCCGACCCCGACACCAAGCTGAACCCCGGCGAACTCCAAGCAGAGGATCTTCAGGAACCCTCAAGGCTTTGAGCAAGCTGAGGAGGATCAGCAGTCCCGACGAGACCTCTCCTCATATGCGACTGAGTGCAGTGGAGCTCCCCAGAACAACCTCTCAGTTGTCACTTTGTCACTGGTCACTTTGTCACTTTGTCATTTTGTCACTTTGTCACTTGTCACTTTGTCACTTGTCACTTTGTCACTTGTCACTTGTCACTTTGTCATTTTGTCACTTTGTCATTTTGCCACTTTGTCACTGGTCACTTTGTCACTTTTCACTTTGTCACTTGGTCACTTGTCACTTGGTCACTTGGTCACTTGTCCAGTTGATCTCGGTACACCTCCTGCGATTCAAATTCCTGCACACATTGCTCTGGGATTTGGGTGTGATGAATGATGCATCTAACTGGCCACCGGAGGCAATTAAGGCCTTCAAAACATTGAAAGCAGCTTTCTGTTCCGCCCCCATTTTGCGTCATGTTGAGTTGTTGACGCCATGTTCATCCTCGGCCTCGCCTTGCATTTCAGTGCGAGGTGCATTAACCACAGAAAAAGGTTGTGAATCCGGGCACAACATTTGTGGCTGTTCCATTGACCTTTCACAGGTAGAAGATTGTGGGGGTGGGAATAGCTCCTCTGAATAGCCCATTGTGTCCTGAAAACTACTCATTGCATGGCTTTGCGCACACATTTTTTTGTCCTCATGCAAGGCCTGAGTTGCACCTGAAAGCGTGGCCTTCTCCTCCTGCGCCTCCTCCTGTTCCATCACGTCTGCTGCTGCTGGGTTAGCGTTGACGCCCGGTCCCTGTTTATTGAACCTCTTATCTTTATTACATTTATGACTGCATGGCGGTAAAAAGCATGCTATCCGCACGCTTCTTGTCCTCATGCAAGGCCTGGGTTGTTGTGTCTCAAAAAGCATGGCCTTCTCCTTCTGCGCCTGCTCCTGTTCCATCACGTGTGCTGCTGCTGCTGGGTTAGCGTTACCGATACCTTTTCCTGGAACCTCTTCTCTGTATTACATTTATGACTGCATGGCGACAAAAAGCATGTTACCTGTGCAAAGAAACATGACATTTTCCACATTTAAAAGACAGTTTTTCCTTTGAAACTTTACAATCAATTTTCTCAAAAACTATAAGCTCTTTTTCAAATATTTTTTTTCCTCTTGTACCCACTCCCAAGGTGCACATACCCTGCTAATTTGGGGTATGTAGCATGTAAGGAAGCTTTACAAAGCACGAAAGTTCGGGTCCCCATTGACTTCCATTATGTTCGGAGTTCGGCGCGAACACCCGAACATCGCGGCGATGTTCGGCGAACGTTCGCGAACCCGAACATCTAGGTGTTCGCCCAACACTAATGCTCTATAGAAAAATAGATGTGTATTGTATCTAGCAGACTGCTATTAGAAGACCTGAGTCTTGGACAAGTGTACTAATAACCTAGGTATCATAATTGCTAAAGTTCAACTAAAGATCGAGAGGCTTAACCACAGGAGAATCTGTCCTGCAGCCTAAGGGGGACTTAGTGCCGCTCCATGCTACTTTGCAGGCACATGCGTACTCGTGCAGGTTCAGCAGAACTGCACAAAGAGGAGTGCAGACGCAAACTTCAAGAGTATCTCAGGCAGCGGTGGTGGTCTGGAGGAGGCTTCCCTCTGTCTAGGTAAGAATCAGTTTTTTATGCCGCCTACAATCCGCCTCAGGTTTTCTTTAACTCGCTTGTTGAGGAAATCGCGGGCTTTTCTTTTTTTATGTTTCAAATGTTAATGCTGGATGCACACTTAGCAGAGCGCTAGTGTTGCGGAACACATTGCGTTTTTGCCACTAATGGAAGTCTATGGGCCGAAGGAGAAAAACGCATATCAAAAACGCATATGCATTTTTAAAGCGTGCCTTTCCAAAATTCAGGTTTTGTTGCATAATCTTTGAAAACATAGCAAAAACACACATAATGAAAGTTAATGGAAACACAATGGTATGCGTTTTCCAAGTGTTTTTGGTTTAAAAAAAAAATGTTTTATGATGTATTTCCACTTCCTGTTGTCTTCCTAGTGATTTGCATAAAACGCAAAAGAAAAATGCATGGAAAACGCATACAAAACGCATATACGTTTTGTATATGCGAACCGCAACTGCATTAAAACGCACGCAAAACACTTGAAATCCGCATCTGTGGTAAAAAAAAACGCTAATGCAAAAGCACCAAAAACACCGTAAACATGCAAACCCCCCCCCCCCCCCCCAAAAAAAAAACGCACACAACATAAAATCAAACATGACATAAAACGCAGCATTTCATGTTGTGTTATGTGTGCACCCAGCCCAAATGCTGCCAGAGTTGCTGTGCAATGTCTCAACAGCAACAGGTGAGCCCAATCTTCCACCTGTTGAGCTTGGTTTAGTCCCCGTCACTCTTCCACAATCATAATCATAACAGAAAAATGGCAGGATGAATTCTCGACTCAGATCTGATGTAAAGGTTACAATGATTATGATAACGTTCAGCCCAAATCCAAGCTTCAAATGCTCATCTGTTTTTTGACATCATCATTAAGTTCCTTGTTATCAGAACATAATCCCAAATTCAGGGGGATATTTTGTTTCATACAAAGCTAAATTTTGATCATCGTTGACGTGGAACGGTGGGCTCAACTAAACTGATTTTGGAAAATACCCGCCTCCCACAGTGCCTTATGCTGTGTACATTAGAAGTACAACATCTCTATCTTAAAAAAAAGACCTGTACTGTTTTAGGCAAAAATCACTTTTATTAGCCAGCTACATAAAATCTAACTGTACATATGAGGGATACACCAAAATGAAACTGGTGATATTATGACTTCTTTTAATAATGGCAGCCATGTTGGTTGTTCTGATAGGGAATTAGGGATTGGACCTTCATCCGTCTTATTCCTGACGGTGTACCCCATGCATATGCCTGTGCTTTCTACATCAGTCGGCAGTGTTTACACCCTACAAATAATATACTATCCCATAGTGCCCCTATGTGGCAAGTGCTGAAATATGTGCCTAGGCAAAATGGAAGCTCCAGGGGTACTTTTTGCAATTGAACATACACATATTTGTCAAAAGTAGATATTAGGTGAAAGCACAGATATGCATTTACTGTAATTATGCCAGCTATGCAACGACAGCTAGAAGAAGCAAAGGATTGATTGCTCCCTGATTGGAAATGAATTGGGGAGTAGGGATCATTTTATCACCTTGAACCATTTGATTTTGGTCAGATTCCAGCACAAATCTCCTTCAGAATTCACTGAAGCGTTGCCAGAAATAGCTCCATGCAGTGAAAAGTTGTGCCACTGTTGATGTCTTGGAGTTTCCACCCACACATGGTTAATGACAAAATGATAAAGCCTTTCCCAATTAGCCTTTTATTGTTATTGCAATTTACGCTGATCAATTGAGGTTCTAATTTTTAATCACTTTTTGTCTACTGTATTCTTTTTGCAAAATGTAATATCTCAAAAAATACTAAACCCTAGTACAGCATAGGTGAACGGTGCAACCAAACTTACTTTCGTATAACAAGTTTGCTTTTAGCTTTTCTCCATTACCAGCTGAAATGTATCTTGTCCCTTACCTGTTGGTAACAGGAGCAGTGCATTGTAAAGAGATTTGGGGGGGGGGAGGGGACAGAATGACTTGTTAAAGAGCTATTCTCCTGAGACAGTGATGACAGCCAGCCTTGTTAGGGAAGGTCTGCACTGTGTGCTGTTGGACAGGGAGTCTCTGGTACTTTACTACTATAAACAATGGCCTTCTAATTCACAGACAGGAGCAGACAGTGATAACATCCCCTACATTTCAAAAATAAACAAACCAGAGGGCAAAATAATACAGTTACTGAGCTCTGACACAACTTTGCTGGTGCGTTAAAAGAAGGAGTGTGCACTGCAGAAGGTAAAAAAAAAATACATACATAAATAAGAATGT
The DNA here is from genome assembly GCF_040937935.1 of Hyperolius riggenbachi. Classification (NCBI taxonomy): domain Eukaryota; kingdom Metazoa; phylum Chordata; class Amphibia; order Anura; family Hyperoliidae; genus Hyperolius; species Hyperolius riggenbachi. The sequence goes on along the minus strand of NC_090651.1, from coordinate 263,967,242 downwards.
GCTTTAAATATGTATCAGTGCTACACAAAGTCTTTTTTGTAAACTTATGTTATTAATAATATCTTTCCATTTGTAACTAACTGAAAATTTAAACTAACAATAAGGACAGTTGTACTCCTGAGGTTTGCGATGCAGAGTTAGCAGAAATAAGGCTTTTTATGACCCTGCGCCAATGTGTGGCAACGAGGTCATAAGCATAGCCGCCCCCCCCCCTTTTAGTGATTTACGCACTAGGATTCCCGTCGGCCCGTGCATGCGCGCTGTGTCGTACCGCATTGCATTGCTTGTATTGCTGCATAATCAGTGCGGCAGGCATGGATCATGTGGTAACCCGCTGCCGCCTTTGCCTCGGCATTGTGGTGATTTGGATACTTCCAGCGCACCTTGGCCAGACTTGCAAGGCCCTTGCAGTGATTAAAGCGCGAGGAAGAATAACGTGGGGTGATGCAGCTCGCAAGTGTGCAAGGGGCCTCAGGATGCATTCACACTATGCATGTGGCTGCATGCTGCAATGCTGCACTGTTCACAAAATTGTACAGGCATGATATTGTAATGGACCACATCATCCAAACATGCTTTGGTCAATGTGTTTTTGGATTAGGGCACTTTTCCACCGCAAAAGGCAAATGCAAGCAATGCAATTATGTTTTTGTTAATAATTTTTACAAGCAATTTCAGGAATCAGAAAAGCTAGAGCAAATGCTAATCGTAGTGGAATTGCGTGATAATGTGATAGTGTTTCTTACAAAATTGAAACGCATCAGTGGAAATAGTGTCCTATGATTTCTATTTTACAGTGCCTGTTATTGCAATTTGCAAATCTCATGCGTTTTGGGATTCTGAGAAAATCACAGCTAGTAGAAAAGGGCCCTAACTTGCAGTAATAAGCACATAACCATAGCAATTGTTCATAACATGAAAAATAACCTGCAGGCTATAATGTGAAGAGTGTGTGTTGAGATATGGTTGTGTTTTAGTGTGGGCATTGCACAATGTACATAGTAAGCCCCCACTTACTACACTTACCAATGTACAATCCACTGTGCCATTTAATATAGTTTTGTGTGTGTTTGTAGCATGAGTTCTGACAACAGATAGAAATGGAGACCTGATTTGGGACAGGTTTGAGGGTGAATTTTTTATATTTTCATCATATCTGTTTTCCATTGAAAGCAAAAGTGTGAAAGGATGTAGTCTGTCTGTATAGACTTTTGGGGCCATATCCTATTCAAGGTGATAAGTAGCTTGCAGATGCGAGCTACTTATCACCTTGCCATCGCGCGAGGATTACCGGCAAATCCTATTGCCCATATCCTTCGCGCGATGGCCGATCGTTAGAGAGCATTACTCAGGCGAAAGCCTGAGCGATGCTCCCTTTTACCGAGCGATGGGGAGTGAGGTTTACGCTGTGGTGCTGTCCATCAGCACCACGGCCTCACTCCCCACACATGCGCACTCGCCCGCCGAACATCGCCGACATCTTCCGCCGCAGCATCTGGGGGTCTCCTTTAATAAGGAGACCCCCAGAGCTCCCCGTCGGGTCGCCGCACAGTTTAGAAGCCCCCGCGCAGCTCTGCCGGGCTCCCCTGTCATACGTACCGCCGCCGATCACCCGCCGCCTCTCGCCGCAAAATCCGTCACGTAATTACAGTGTATCTAACACTGTAATTACTGTGCGCATAGAAGGAGCCCGGGCAAAGCATCTTTGAATCTGCAGCCGGGCTCCCCATTGGTCTGCTGTCTGAGCCATTTTATTGGTTCAGACAGCAGACCAATGGGGAGCCCGGCTGCAGATTCAAAGATGCTTTGCCCGGGCTCCTTCTATGCGCACAGTAATTACAGTGTTAGATACACTGTAATTACGTGACGGATTTTGCGGCGAGAGGCGGCGGGTGATCGGCGGCGGTACGTATGACAGGGGAGCCCGGCAGAGCTGCGCGGGGGCTTCTAAACTGTGCAGCGACCCGACGGGGAGCTCTGGGGGTCTCCTTATTAAAGGAGACCCCCAGATGCTGCGGCGACGACGTGCGTTAGCTAGTTTAGACCTGCTTTTTGCAGGTCTAAGCTAACGCTCATGTCTGCCGGGAAGCATCGCTTCCCGGAGACATGATAAGGGTAATTGGATTCTGTGTTAAGAACTCGCTGGGCGATTATATCGCCCAAGCGAGTTCTTTTCCGCCTGGGGGGGTCTAAAGTTTAATTAGATTAGGCGATGCCCCCATCGCCTAAGTTAAGAACTCGCCAGTGCTTAGCGCTGGCGAGTTCAGCAATAGAATATGGCCCTTGGTGTGTGACCCTTGTGTGTGGGTTTTTTGACACTTCTAATGTGTATTTGTGCTTACAATATTGCAAACATTTTCTCAACATGTCAGTGTGAGTTTTTGTGCGCCTTTGCATTTTTTCTTGTTATTAATTTCACAGTGGATGTGTCACACCGCAGAAAAATTGAGCATGTTGCATTGCAGAGCAAATATACTCAATACAGTCTGAGAGATAATATGGTCTTTCTATGGAAAAATATATGCTATGCATTTTTAAAACTGCATGCAAATGTGAAAGCACACAGGAAAATATTTAATAAATTGGGCTTGATTCACAAAGCGGTACAAACTGTTAGCACACTGGTGAAAAAGCCCCTTATCACGCCTGGGCCCATATGCAATTCACTTTTTCACCTGAGTTTTCTCCTAGATGATAATTTTAAACTTGTCAATAAAATGCTTTTTAAGCCACCAGAAAGCAAGAACATACTCAAAATAATTTTGGCAGTACTTTTTCACCTACTTTTTGGTACTTTTTTAGTTGAATATTGCTGAAAAGTTATTTTAAATCGCAGATGAAAAATTATCTCCTAGGAGAAATCTCAGGTGAAAAAGTGAATTGCATATGGCCCCTAAACTCAGTTTAGGCATGATAAGTTTAGGCATGATAAGTTTAGGTGTGATAAGTTTAGGCATGATAAGTGTAGGCATGAGGGGCCTGATTTACAAAGCGGTGCTAACAGTTAGCACGCTGGTGAAAAGCCCTTTATCATGCCTAAACTCAGTTTAGGCATGATAAGTTTAGGTGTGATAAGTTTAGGTGTGATAAGTTTAGGCATGATAAGTTTAGGTGTGATAAGTTTAGGCATGCTAAGTTTAAGCGCCAACTGCGTTAGCACCGCAGTGCACAGCTGATCAAAAGTTTTACGCTAGCAAAGTCTGGTGCACTTTGTATAAAGTTTAATGGCGCTGCTTTGCGTGCGGGACTTTGCAAGCGATCTAAACTTATCTAAACTTAGCATGCCTAAACTTATCACACCTAAACTTATTACACCTAAACTTATCACGCCTAAACTGGCTTTTCACCAGCATGGTGCAATGGTTATCATGCCTAAAGTCTTTTAGGCATGCTAACTGGGTTAGCACCGCTTTGTGAATCGAGCCCGATAAGTTTAAGGGCTCGATTCACCAAGCGGTGCTAACCCAGTTATCACGCCTAAAGGACTTTAGGCGTGATGACCTCTTCACCACTGAGTTAGCACCGTTTTTGCCTGCACTTCGCGCGAAGTTATCGCGCGCAAAGTTTTGCGCGCGCACCCGCACAGGCGCGCGCGCAAAGTCCCATAGGGTTTAATGGGCGCATCGCGCGAAGTGCGGGGCGCTTCGCGCGCACGCACGCGGGAGCGCGCGCAAAACTTTACGCGCGGAAACTTCGCGCGAAGCCCTTCTTATCATGCCTAAAGTGACTTTAGGCGTGAAGAGGGCCTTTTCACCACGGTGCTAACACTTTGCACCGCTTGGTGAATCGAGCCCCAGGTGTGATAAGTTTAGGCGTGATAAGTTTAGGCATGATAAGTTTAGGCATGATAAGTTTAGGCATGATAAGTTAAGGGGCTCGATTCACAAAGCGGTGCTAACCCAGTTAGCATGCCTAAAAGACTTTAGGCATGATAACCATTGCACCACTCTGGTGAAAAGCCAGTTCAGGCGTGATAAGTTTAGGTGTGATAAGTTTAGGTGTGATAAGTTTAGGCATGCTAAGTTTAGATAAGTTTAGATCGCTTGCAAAGTCCCGCACGCAAAGCAGCGCCATTAAACTTTATACAAAGTGCACCAGTCTTTGCTAGCGTAAAACTTTTGATCAGCTGTGCACTGCGGTGCTAACGCAGTTGGCGCTTAAACTTAGCATGCCTAAACTTATCACACCTAAACTTATCATGCCTAAACTTATCACACCTAAACTTATCACTCCTAAACTTATCATGCCTAAACTGAGTTTAGGCATGATAAAGGGCTTTTCACCAGCGTGCTAACTGTTAGCACCGCTTTGTGAATCAGGCCCAAGGTGTGATAAGTTAAGGCGTGATAAGTTTAGGCATGATAAGTTTAGGCATGATAACTATAGCACCAGCTGGGTTATCACCGCAGTGCACAGCTAATCAAAAGTTTTGCGCTAGCAAAGTCTGGTGCGCGAAACATCGCATAGAGTTTAATGGCGCTGCTTTGCGCGCGGGACTTGGCGATCTAAACTTATCTAAACTTATCACGACAAAACTTATCACGCCTAAACTTATCATGCCTAAACTTATGCCTAAACTGAGTTTAGGCATGATAAAATGGTTATCATGCCTAAAGTCTTTAACTGGGTTATTACCGCTTTGTGAATCGAGCCCTTTGTGTTAAAATTGTTGTGCGCAGGCAGCACATGGCAATTTTTACCATTAGTAATATTTTTCTCATATATTTTGATATTATTGAATCATGAGTCAAGTCTTAGCAATTGAAAGAAAAGTGACACTGTGTCTAAATAATGCACCTTTATTGCATACAGTCGGGTACAGTGCATCATAGCCTCTGAGGAAGCAGGTAACTGCATAACCGTTGTCAGGCTCCGCCCACCCCACTGTCTACCACATTATCTGTACCCGACTGTATGCAATAAAGGTGTGTTATTGAGATACATAACTTTCACACCGCTACAGCTGCTTGTCTATTCTGCAAGCCAGCGTCTAGTGCCAGCCTGTTTGCTCTTCTTTGAATATTGACTGATTTTAAAACACTCCTTAAAGGGAACATGAAGTAAGAGGGGTATGGAAGCTGATATATATATTTCCTTTTAAACAATGCCAGTTGCATGGCAGACCTGCTGATCTTCTGCTTCTTTATACTTTTAGCCATAGACCCTGAACAAGAATGCATATCAGATGTTTCTGACAACATTCTGAGAAGATTAGCTGCATAGTTTTTGTTTCAGACACTACTGATTCAGGACTGCCCACCAACTGGTATTGTTTAAAAGAAAATACATATGGCAGCCTCCATATACCTCTCACTTCAAGTTTCCTTTAAAAACATACCTTAACACACTAACTGCAACCATTTAGTAGCTCATTTTTATACACAGATAAGCAGAATAATTTTATTTTGTATTATTTTGCTCTTTTTTTTTGGGGGGGGGGGGGGGGAATTAAGCTTTTAAGTAGGTTGTAATATCTATTTACATAATATATAGACATCACGTAAAACACTGACCACATGACATTGATCACATTGCAAATAGGCAGAATTGGATTTTTAATTCACCACTAATTACACTTGTAAGTAACAGAAGCGCTATTTGTGTGCAGTAAAAGTTGGTGGAAAAAGTCCAGGTACATCTACAAGTGTGAACAGATTTACGGTGGTGGCCCTGCACCCTGAGCAATGCAGTTTGTACCATGCAGCTATTAATTATTGACACATTTTAAAACTCAGGTGAAATGAATTAATGCTTTTAATTAAAAATTGCCCGTCAACCACACTTGGAGGCGTAAAGCAGACAGCTTGCAGGAGAACTATTAACTTAAGAAGTGAGGTAATAAAATGGTAGTTAACTGGAGTAAAGAAGCAGCCACTTGTTGTGGGAGTCTGCCATGTTTTATGAGGATTGGAATTATAGTCACTTCTGACCTGTGACCTGCTTACAGGGCACTCAGAGAGATTTATTCTTTTAATAGCATACAGAAAGACAGCAACCTGCAGTACACCCACATATCTATCTATCTAGTCCATCTGTCTGTCCATCTATCCATTGATCCATCTATCCAGAGCCGGGACAAGGTCCTCCAGCACCCAAGGCTGAGACACCAAAGTGTGCCCCTCCATCCCTCCCACTCCAGCCATCACACACTGATTGCTATTAGACTAAGAGGCGCCACAGGGCCCACAACCTCCCCAACACCTTAATATCTAGTTATATGGCTTGTAGTCACTGCCATGTATCCCCTTTTCTTATTTCTTTCTGCTTCAAACACAATTAGGAATGACAGCTGAATGAATTCTGCGCCCCCTCCTACACTGCACCCTGAGGCTGGAGCCTCTCCAGCCTATGCCTCGGCCCGGCCCTGCATCTATCTATCTATCTATCTATCTATCTATCTATCTATCTATCTATCTATCTATCTATTATTATTATTATTATTATTTAGTATTTATATAGCGCTGACATATTACGCAGCGCTGTACAATGTATATATATATATCTTGTCACTAACTGTCCCTCAAAGGAGCTCACAATCTAATCCCTACCATTGCCATATGTCTATATTATGTAGTGTAAGTACTGTAGTCTAGGGCCAATTTTTTAGGGGGAGCCAATTAACCTATCTGTATGTTTTTGGAATGTGGGAGGAAACCGGAGTGCCCGGAGGAAACCCACGCAGACACGGAGAGAACATACAAACTCTTTGCAGATAGTGCCCTGGCTGGGATTCGAACCAGGGACCCAGTGCTGCAAGGCGAGAGAGCTAACCACTACGCCACCGTGCTGTCTATCTATCTATCTATCTATCTATCTATCTATCTACAGTGGCGTAGCAATAGGGGTTGCAGAGGTAGCCACCACATCGGGGCCCTTGGGTCAGAGGGGCCCCCCCGAAGGGTCCACCCTCTATCACAGTATTAGCTCTCTATTGGTCCTGTGCTGGTAATTATTATTATTATTATTATTATTATTTAGTATTTATATAGCGCCAACATATTACGCAGCGCTGTACAGTGTATATATATATATCTTGTCACTAACTGTCCCTCAAAGGAGCTCACAATCTAATCCCTCGGTAATAATCACTTCTATAGGTGCTTTGGATAGTAGTAATCCTTAACACATCCCCTTCTTGCAATTCGGACACTGTGGTTGTCCTTGACAGGTTTTGGTGCGCCATATAAATTGTCATCTATAGAATGCTTGGGGGGGCCCCATGTAAAACTTGCACCGGGGCCCATAGCTCCTTAGCTACGCCACTGTCTATCTATCTATCTAGTGCCCCAGATAGATACACTATAGATAACCTAAGTGCCCTGTGCATAATGGCAAACGTCTATCTCTATCACACAACAAAATGACAGCCTTTCGGCTCTTATAGCAACCAAGAGCTGAAAGGCTGTTATTTTGTTGAGTGATATGGTGTAATGCACAGGGCACTTCAGCACGCGCACTTAATGCACCCCTGAGAAAGTCCCCAATTTTAGGGGGGGGGGTGAAACATGTAGAGGTTTTTTGTTCGGTGGTGTAACTGTATTTGCAGTGTGAAGTGAGGTTAAACCCGACGTGAACAGGTTGGTCTATTGCTACTATTACCTCAATCCACTGCTATGGTTTTTTTTTTTAACAACCTATGATTGGCTTTAACATAGTTATAAAAGTTAAGTTCAGTCTCCTCCAAACTCTCTTGTGTATTTACTCATATCAGGTGTGTGTACACTACCCAGATAGCTCATGGAGGTGATTCATCATGGAAAACCATTGCTCACTTAAAACTGAATTGTCACAAATACCTTCTGTTTTAAAGAGAGACTTTAGTGAAAATGGGAAACAAAATAAATCAATACAATGCAAAGCGAGAAGTTAAAAATAGAAGAGAGATCAAGAAATGACTGATATTCACCATATTATTTGTTCATGTTGTTTGATCCACAATCAGCCTGCACATAATCATCTTTACTACTGGCAGTCAGACATGAAAAAAAACAGACAGCACCAACTGCCACTATCTATAACCACACCCCCTAACAATGCGATAGGTTAAAAGGTTGATTTATTTTTTATAGATATACATATGCACTGAGGGAGATACTGGTTGCTTGGCAGTTGAAACAGCTGTTTTTTTTTCTCCACAGTGCAACGAGGTTCACAGACAGGAAGCACCTAGGTCCTGACATCACACTGTGAGAGGAGTTTCACCACAATATTGGCCATACAGACCCCCCCTGATGATCTATTTGAAAACAGGTCAAACTTTCTCTTTGGAAAGTGGGTATAAGCTAATGATTGGGATGAAGTTTAATCCTTGGTTATAGTTCCTCTTTAAGAAGGCAAAATAATATTCAATATTTCTCTATATTACATGTTTCTATAGCTACACACACAAGATGAAACTTGGCCGAGCAGGCTGATACCAACTAACTCTGCCGAGAATGCATTGTATATACACTCCCTTAGGGTGATCCCACACATTTATCAGCAGCTGCAAGCAGTCCATATAAGTCAGCAGAAAAGTATTGTCTCCACATCTGTCATTAGCCACACACAGCCTTCCACATCTGTGAGTAGAAACAAGACACCCCTTATGTCAGCAGACATAAGTTACCATCCATAGTTCTTAGTAGGCGCAAGTAGACCCCAAATCTCAGTCTGCAGCCACAAATGGTCCCAAGAGCTTTAACCATGCACAAAAGGTCACCAGGTTTCTCTCAGCAGGGACAGGTGGTCTCAGCCTTTGCAGGTAGTGACGAGCGACTACCTAATGTATGCTAGTAGTCACAGGTATACACTAGTCTCCGTCAGCTGTCCAATGTTTTCCTAGTCTTTGTCAGTAAAGCATTCTAATCTAAAGGTGACATGCGGACATGCGATATCCGTTGGTTGAAATGGCTAATAGGCCCCCTTTTCACTAGCAATTGCTAGCGTTCGCACTGAACGCTAGCGATTGTGATTCAGCAAAAGTACAACATTTTGCGGCGATTTCCCGATGTTTGCGATCACGATTTTGCTATGCTATGCACTGCATAGCAAAATCGCGTCAATAATCGTTCTGTCGCGCGATTGCGATTAGGTAAAAAACGAATCGCGGTAGTGAAAATGACCTACCGCGATTCCTATGTTAAAAGCAAACCGTAGCGATTTGGAAAATCACTAGCAGTTTGCGATTTTGCGATTCAGCAATTGCAAACGCTATAGTGGAAAAGGGCCCTTAACGACCGTTTCAGCCGATGAGCGTTATGTGTGTACATCAGCCAATCCAACTTGCTTGAGCATCAGACATTCTTAAGTATCCATCCTGACTCACCCTAACGACCCCTGATGCCTGAACATGACCATGTCCTCTACCGATGGACATCCCATCCCTCACTCCCCCCCCCCCTCCCCTCCATAGCAACAGAACACATCGCTAGCCTTGAGGCCAGGGATGTGTATGTGCAGCATCATTCCACATTTTGTCATATTGTCACCCAAGAGATTGCTTCCTGATCCCTGACGGGTGATAATTCTCACATATGTGTACTTAGTCAGCAGTGTTTGCAAATTTCTGACAGTAGTCAGGAAAGACTACAGAGCAGTAAAACACTAATGGCTTTGCACGGTGTAAGTTCAGATACCTGCTGGGACATTTAATTCTTATTTTCTTGTAAGTTCTGCCCCTGTGCGCTGTATTTTTTGTAATTCTAGGTGTCTTCCTCTGCAACCTTTGGTATCGCTGCATTTCTGGTTTGCCCTCTTTACAGGAAATCTTGGCTCTTTCCCACACATGCACACAAAAGGACATCATCATGCATAAGCACGCACACTCACTAACTCATAGGTTAAGGAGGGGCCGCAGGAAGGGACAAGAAACCCACAACATATACAGTAGCCTTATACAAAATATTTGTACAATGCTCTAGAAAATTGTTTGAAGACACCCATTTTTAGTTTAATTACTTCAAATTCAACTACACAATCAGGTTAGTGTAATTTTGTGTTTATTAGGATTGTCTGAACATTGCTGGGTATTTGGAAACAGGCAATGCACATTTTCTCAATAAGGAAGTGGCCTTCTGAAAACCAACCAGCGCCTCCATTTTGAAAATGGCATTGACTCCTGTTGAATTTCCAGGTCAGTGCTTTTTTTGTGCCTAAAAGCCAATGTGGAGGGAACAGGAGAAACATGGTAGCGAGCTTAGTGCAACGGTGAAAGGATGGGCGTAGCGAAGCAGAGGGTTTTGGTACTGCTATAGAACCAATGTTATAATGCGCATCCCACGCAAGGGTAATTCAGGGTTCCGGCAATTGACAAAACCCCATATTACTTCTCCCTCCGAGTTGCTACAACTCAGAGGGGAAATAGTTTTTTACGCCGCTGGGAATTTGAGTGGCAGCAGGGATGTTCCGCCATTCGGCTTACTCGGCGCTCAACCCACTGGCAGCGTACAAATACGTAAGCTGGTCAAAGGGCAGGAATAGGGTAAATAAGGGGTGTAAGTGGGACATCCTAATGCCACAAGACAACCTCTTCCAAAATTTTCTTCTAACTAACCACAACACAACACTACCGACCCACCTTATTCCACATACTCACCTCTAATGGTCTCCAGCTTTAGGTTTAAATAACCCTTTCACCCATCGAGATAGACATTGGTCTGAAACCAATTTTCCTTTTAAACCACTTCGCATCCAGACTTTGTTTTCCCCTTATTGACCAGAGCAGTTTTGACGTTTTAGCTATGTCCCTATTCAATCAGCAATAACTTTATCCATACTCACGACACCTAAATGATCTAGATATCGTTTTTTTCAGGATAAACTAGACTTTCATTGGGGGATATTTTGTCCCGATATTTTTTTTTCCTGCTCATTTTAGTGGGAAAAAAGAGGGAAAATCGTTAAAATTGCATTATTTCTCAGGTTTTCTTCAGTTCTAGTAAAAAATAAAAAGTGCTACCGTAGGTAAAAGACATGCCATCAGTATTAAGTCCCCCAAGGATAGATAGCCAGATGTGTGACCAGTATCAGACCCCCCCCCCCAGTATAGCCAGATGTGCCCCCCAATATCAGCCTCCATTATAGCCAGATATGTCCCCGCATTTGCTACCCCCCACATATATATATATACAGCTGCGTACCCCAATAAAGCACCCCTCATTATAGCCAGATGTGTCCCCAGGATCAGTGTTTCCCATTATAGCCAGATGTGCCCCCAGCATTAACGCCCCCGCCCCATTATTGCCATATGTGCATTCACTTATGTCCCTCAGGACCATCAGATGTGCCCCCATTATGAAATCCCCCACCCCGTTACCCTGATGGGCCCCAATAATCATTTCAACCCCCCCTTCAGATTTAGAACCCCCACCCTCTGGTATGGGCAGCCAGATGTGCCCCCCCTTACACTATTCCCCCCCCCCCCCCCCACAGCATGGCTGTGATTTATGAGGGATTGCAGAGTGCAGGGGGACCTTAGGGGAGTTTGGGATAGCAACAGAGGCTGGGCTGTATAGGCAGATCCAGCCTCTGTATGCAGATAATATTCTTCAAACCCACCTCGGGTTCTCTTTAACTACTTAAGCCCGAAGGGTTGAATTTTTTTTACATCCGAGCAACTTTCACCTCCCATTCATTTGCCAATAACTTTATCACTACTCATCACAATGAATTGATCTATATCTTGTTTTTTCCGCCACCAATTAGGCTTTCTGTGGGTGGTACATTTTGCTAAGAGACACTTTACTGTAAATGCATTTTAACAGGAAGAATAAGAAAAAAACGGAAAAAATTCATTATTTCTCAGTTTTCAACCATTATAGTTTTAAAATAATACATGCCTCCATAATTAAAACTCACGTATTGTATTTGCCCATATGCCCCGGGTATTACACCGTTAAAATTATGTCCCTATCACAATGTATGGCGACAATATTTTATTTGGAAATAAAGGTGCATTTTTTCAATTTGCGCCCATCACTATTTAGAAGCCCATAATTTATTAAATCATGTTGATATACTCCTTTGACATGCATATTTAAAAAGTTCAGACCCTTAGGTAACTATTTATGTTTTTTGTTTTTTTTTATTATTGTAATTTTTTTTTAATTTAAACTTGTATGTGGGTATTTTTTGGTGTGGGAGGTAAACAGGGATATGTAAATGTTTGTAAATGTATTTTATTCAGTGTTTAAGTTTTTTTTGGTGTAGTTAGCTATTTGGCCACAAGATGGCCACAATCAAAAAGTCATGGGAGCGATCTAATCCGCTCCCAGGCAGAAGAAAGGAGACCAGAGCTCAGAAAAGCCGCAGCGTCTGAAGAGACGCTGTCGGCTTTTCTCCGGGGGGGTCCGATCAGCGAAAGGGATTTATAATCCCTTTCGCTGATCGGTGGGCTAGCGGCCAGCAGCGGGGGCGCGCACGGGGGGGCCCGCGGGAGTGCGCGCAGCCTAACTGGACGAAAATTTTCGTCCAGTTAGGCTTAAGTGGTTAAAGGACTACTATTGATTCACATATTTTTTTCAATTGACACAGGAATTGTTTGGGAAGTGCTGCTAAGTACTGGTGTATACATTTTAGTAGCAATTTCTTTGTTTACTGTTAGCAAAATACATTCAAAGTTTACTGACACCAAAACTGACTGACTGAGCCATGAGGAGAGGGGAAATTCCCCTCACACTTGATCAGTTAACTCTATGTGTAGCTCTGTGTGTGACAGAGAAGAGAGCTCCCAACAGCTGCAGCTCCTGTGTCCTGTGTTTCTGACTGACCTGTCTGAAGAGAGAAGAGGAAATGTAACTAATTCTCACAGCATTTCATACTGTTTTTGCTTTCAGAGTTTGATATGTTTGATATTTGCTTTCTGTAGTCTGATATGCAACTCTGGCTGTGCATTGAAGCAGACACCCCTTCTGCATTTGATTTGTCCCAATATAGCTAAATCCTACCCTCAATAAATTACAGTTTTTGCCTCTGATATTTAACATGAAAAGTAGGAAAATGTTTACACAGCTACTTAGACATTATTTGCACACTGTCATTTTAAGTTACACCACTACTATGTTCATGTACATTTGGCCCCACCTATGACCACCCCCATTTTCCATGGCATGGCCACGCCCACTTTTTTGACAGTTGAGATTATAAGCTCCAGAAGACAGAGCTCTCTGTGACTTCGAAAGTCGCGGAGCTTAAAGAGACACTGAAGCGAGAATAATTCTCGCTTCAGAGCTCACAGATAGCAGGGGCACGTGTGCCCCTGCTAAAATGCCGCTATCCCGCGGCTAAACGGGGGTCCCTTTACCCCCAACCCCCCCCCGCAAAATCAACGACCAAATTGGTCGTAGATTTTGCTGCTCCTAGAGGCAGGGCTAACGGCTGCAGCCCTGCCTCTAGTCGCGTCTATCAGCGGCGCATCGCCGCCTCTCCCCCGCCCCTCTCAGCGAAGGAAGACTGTGAGGGGCGGGGGAGAGGCGAAGATACGCGCTGACAGACGCGCGTGGGGCAGGGCTGCGGCGGTTAGCCCTCTTCAATCCGGAAGAGATCCCCGGCTGCACGGAGGGGATTTCGGGGGGTAAGGGACCCCCGTTTAGCCACGCGATAGCGGCGTTTTAGCAGGGGCACACATGCCCCTGCTAACTATGAGCTCTGAAGCTAGATTTATTCTTGCTTCAGAGTCTCTTTAATGGCTCTTTTGAATAGATAACAACTGGAGTTTCTTAACTCTTCCTGTACTGGAAACAATATTAGACTTATGTCGCTGCTCCTAATGTTTTATTTCTTAGCTGTAATACACATACAAATCATTATATCATAATTTTTTTTTCACTTCAGTGTCTTTTTAAGGCTCAACACACACCATACAATCTTGGTTGTTCAATCTTACCACTTTCATGTAGTATAAGAGCTTAGCCAATCAATCATTCAAGGTATTTTCAATCTGTTGGCCCTTATACTACATAGATTTGGTAAATCTGTACAACCAAGATTGTATGGTGTGTGTTGAGCATAAGGCAGTGTTTCTCAAACCTGTCCTTGTGACTCCCCAACAGCTCATGTTTTGCAGGAAACCTCACCTATGCACAGGCGGGGTAATTCGTGTCTCAGCTACATGGAATCCACCTAGCTGAGACACTAATTACCCCACCTGTGCATAGATGAGGTTGCCTGCAAAAAAAAAAAGCATCGTTGGGGAGTCACAAGGACAGATTTGAGAAACACTGTATTAAAGGGAATAATAAGATTTGGAGCAGAAGGGCAGCTACGTCTTTTCTGAAAATAAAAATAAAAATCTCACTTTTTACAAATTGTGCATGCACGTGAGCGTGGTATTAAAAATGTGTGCTAGGCAGTGTAGTGCAACATCAGCATGTCATTTTTTTTTTTTTTTTGCAGTAATGTGGGTCACTTGCAGCAGTCACAGTACAATTCACTTGACCTGATTATGGCTCCTGCTGTGCAGAGAACTGTAGACTTTTCATATGAGGCTGGCATTGCCACCTGGGTAGGATGCACTGGCATCCCACCGAGCAGTCACAGCCGCAGCTGTCATACTAAGCTGAAAGGCTGCAATCTTTCTGCTCAGGAAAGCACGCCCACTTTCTTCATATCTCAGCCAAGTCTTCCACAGGTTTCTTTCACTATGTCAGTAAAACTAGTAGGTGTGACTGTATGTGTTGTTCTCTTATTTAGTTTCTGTAAAATAAACCTGCCAAAACCTGTGCAATAGGAAATGAACACAATGTACCAATATATATGTTACTTAAACCAATTTTCCACATAGGCTCATTTTATCCATTGTGGTTCTTAAAATATTGTATTTTTTTTTGTTTTTAAGTTTGGTGACATGAACCAATCATCTATAGCTGGTTACATAATTTTTCTCCATAGAGAGGCTTGGGCACGATATTGTTTATACAAAATACAATCACTCAATTTTAGTGAAAATTGCTAATACATGTAGAATAGGAACAGAACACTGAAACAAGAATATATGCAAGAATACATAACCTCTATTATTAACCCCCTTGCCGTTCCAATTCTGATGGCAAGGGGGCGGCGCAGCACTTTTAAAAAAATATATATTTTTTTAATCATGTAGCGAGCCCAGGGCCCAGGGCTCGCTACATGATAGCCGCTGACAAGCGGCATCCCCCTACCTAGTTTGATCGCCGCCGGTGATCTTTGCAAGCAGGAAATGCCATTCAGAATGGCATTTCCTGCAGGGCTTCCCCCGTCGCCATGGCGATGGGGTGGGATGACGTCAATGACGTCGCGGCGTCAGAGGGAATCCCGATCCACCCCTAAGCGCTGCCTGGCACTGATTGGCCAGGCTGCGCAAGGGATCTGGAGGGGGGGGGGGCGGCGCGGCGGGTAGCGGCGAATCGGCGGTGAGCGCGGCCATCGGGATATGCACACAGCTAGCAAAGTGCTAGCTGCGTGCAGTAAAAAAAACATTGAAAATACAAGTGAAAATCGGCCCAACGGGGCCGGAGAAATCTTTCTGCGCAGGTTACCCCGAGCTGAGCTCGGGATTACCGGCAAGAAGGTTAATAATCTTGAGTGAATACTGCATGTCAAAATATTAAACAGTTTCACTGATACAGGCTGCTGAAGCCACCAGAGACACGTATACTTGAAAATGGCGCAGTAAATAGCTGGTAGTAGAATATCAGTGAATTTACTGATAACCTTAAAGGGAAACTTCAGCCTAAACAAACATACTGACATTAACCACTTAAGCTCTCAGTCGTTTTCACTTTATGCATCCGAGCAATGTTCACCTCCCATTCATTAGCCTATAACTTTATCACTACTTATCACAATGAACTGATCTATATCTTGTTTTTTCCGCCACCAATTAGGCTTTCTTTGGGGGGTACATTTTGTTAAGAGCTACCTTACTGTAAATCCATTTTAACAGTAAGAATAAGAAAAAAAATGAAAACATTCATTATTTGTCAGTTTTCGGCCATTATAGTTTTAAAATAATACATGCCTCCATAATTAATTTATTGTATTTGCCCATTTGTCACGGTTATTTCACCGTTTAAATTATGTCCCTATCACAATGTATCGCGACAATATTTTATTTGGAAATAAAAGAGCATTTTTTCCGTTTTGCATCCATCACTATTTACAAGCTTATAAAAAAAAATAGAGAGAAATATTTCATCTTTACATAGATATTTAAAAAGTTTAAACCCTTAGGTAAATATTTATGTGTTTTTTTTATAGTAATGTTTTTTTTTTTTTTTTATTAAACATTTTATGTGGGCATTTTTTGGAGGGTGGGATATAAATAGTGTTTTATTTGGGGAATTATTTGTGTATTGTAATGTTTTTTTACTTTTAGATGTAGTTTTACTTTTTGGCCACAAGATGGCAATCTTGAGTTTGTTTACATGACGTCACTCTAAGCGTACAATGTACGCTTAGAGGGACATAGCTTCAGAAAAAGCGTAGCTTCCGAGAGAAGCTGTCGCTTTTTCAGCGGGGGGAGAGGAATCAGCGATCGTGCACCATAGCCCGATACATTGATTCCTGGGCTACCGAATCCGCGGCCGGGAGTGCGCGTGCACGCGCGCGATCGGCCGCGGGAGCGTGCATGTCCTCCTTGATGTTTTTATACGTCAAGGAGGACAAAGTGGTTAAAGGGATACTGTAGGGGGTTCGGGGGAAAATGAGCTGAACTTACACGGGGCTTCTAATGGTCCCCCGCAGACATCCTGTGTTGGCGCAGCCACTCCCCAATGCTCCGGCCCCGCCTCTGGTTCACTTCTGGAATTTCTGACTTTAAAGTCAGAAAACCACTGCGCCTGCGTTGCCGTGTCCTCGCTCCCGCTGATGTCACCAGGAGTGTACTGCGCAGACACAGACCATACTGGGCATGCGCTGTGCGCTCTTGATGACATCAGCGGGATCGAGGACATGGCAATGCAGGCGCAGTGGTTTTCTGACTTTAAAGTCAGAAATTCCAGAAGTGAACCGGAGGCGGGGCCGGAGCATCGGTGAGCGGCTGCGCGGGCACATGATGTCTGCAGGGGACCATTAGAAGCCCCGGGTAAGTTCAGCTCATTTTCCCCCGACCCCCTACAGTATCCCTTTAAGTTACATTAGTTATGTTAATTAAAATAGATAGGTAATATATTCTCTTACCCACCCTGTTTTAAAAGAACAGGCAAATATTTGTGATTTCATGGGGGCAGCCATGTTTTTTGGTTGAAAGGAGGTGACAGGGAGCATGAGACACAGTTCCAAGTGTCCTGTGTCCTGATCACCCCTCCCAGCTGTGTGCGCTAGACTTCAAATCTCAAATTCAAAATTCAAGAAAAACAAAATTGCACCAAAACAGCAGATTAAGAAAAACAACATAAGAAATCCCATCATGCTTTGCACAGCATCAAGGGAAAAATGCCTGGGCAGTTTTCTTCCGTGCGGCTAAAAATGAGGCTTGGGTAAGAAAAACAAAGTTCTGATGCTGTAACACTGTTAAATAAACACCAAGGGCTCGATTCACAAAGCGGTGATAACCCAGTTAAAGACTTTGGGCCTGATTCACAAAGCGGTGCTAACAGTTAGCACCCTGGTGAAAAGCCCTTTATCATGCCTAAACTCAGTTTAGGCATGATAAGTTTAGGCATGATAAGTTTAGGTGTGATAAGTTTAGGCATGATAAGTTTAGGTGTGATAAGTTTAGGAATGATAAGTTGAAGCGCCAACTGGGTTAGCACCGCAGTGCACAGGTGATCAAAAGTTTTACGCTAGCAAAGTCTGGTGCACTTCGTATAAAGTTTAACGGCGCTGCTTTGCGTGCGGGACTTTGCAAGCGATCTAAACTTATCTAAACTTAGCACGCCTAAACTTATCACACCTAAACTTATCATGCCTAAACTTATCACACCTAAACTGGCTTTTCACCAGAGTGGTGCAATGGTTATCATGCCTAGGGCTCGATTCACAAAGCGGTGCTAACCCAGTTAGCATGCCTAAAAGACTTTAGGCATGATAACCATTGCACCATGCTGGTGAAAAGCCAGTTTAGGTGTGATAAGTTTAGGTGTGATAAGTTTAGGTGTGATAAGTTTAGGCATGCTAAGTTTAGATAAGTTTAGATCGCTTGCAAAGTCCCGCACGCAAAGCAGCGCCAATAAACTTTATACAAAGTGCACCAGTCTTTGCTAGCGTAAAACTTTTGATCAGCTGTGCACTGCGGTGCTAACGCAGTTGGCGCTTAAACTTAGCATGCCTAAACTTATCACACCTAAACTTATCATGCCTAAACTTATCACACCTAAACTTATCACACCTAAACTTATCATGCCTAAACTGAGTTTAGGCATGATAAAGGGCTTTTCACCAGTGTGCTAACTGTTAGCACCGCTTTGTGAATCAAGCCCCTAAAGTCTCTAACTGGGTTAGCACCGCTTTGTGAATCGAGCCCTTTAGGCGTGATAACCATTTTATCATGCCTAAACTCAGTTTAGGCATGATAAGTTTAAGCATGATAAGTTTAGATACGTTTAGATCGCGCGCAAAGTCCCGCACACAAAGCAGCGCCATTAAACTCTATGCGAAGTGCACCAGACTTTGCTAGCGCAAAACTTTTGATCAACTGTGCACTGCGGTGCTAACCCAGTTGGTGCTTAAACTTATCACACCTAAAAACTTATCACACCTAAATTTATCTCACCTAAACTTATCATGCCTAAACAAAGTTTAGGCGTGATAAAGGGCTTTTCACTAGCGTGCTAACTGTTATTATTATTATTATTTAGTATTTATATAGCGCCGACATATTACGCAGCGCTGTACAGTGTATATATATATATATATATATATCTTGTCACTAACTGTCCCTCAAAGGAGCTCACAATCTAATCCCTACCATTGCCATATGTCTATATTATGAAGTGTAAGTACTGTAGTCTAGGGCCAATTTTTTTTTTTTTTTTTTTTTTTTTTTAGAGGGAGCCAATTAACTTATCTGTATGTTTTTGGAATGTGGGAGGAAACTGGAGTGCCCAGAGAAAACCCACGCAGACACGGAGAGAACATACAAACTCTTTGCAGATAGTGCCCTGGCTGTGATTCGAACCAGGGACCCAGCGCTGCAAGGCGAGAGAGCTAACCACTATGCCACCGTGCTGCCCATTTTTAGTCTGGAGGTTCACTATAACCCCCCCCCCCAGCCTCCCCCTCCCCAGGCACCCCTTCCCCAGGCACCCCTCCCCCCCCTGGTGAGCACCTAATCTTAAAGCGGACCTGAACTCAGAACTTCCTCTCTGCTCTTAAAAGATAAGCAACAGCATAATAACCTTTACACCTGATACAAATCCTGCAATAAATCTACAGTGTGTCTACTTCCTGCTTTCATGGAAGCAGAGATAGGGTTAATGTCCTGTGCTTTCAAATTACTCAGCTGACACATCTCAAATATCAAATTACACTTGTGCTTAGTCACAGATGAGGGGGAATTAGACAGGCTGGTCTCTGTAAATACTGTACATACGAAGTGCATTTATCTATTTTTTCCTTCTTGCAAGAGTTCAGGTCAACTTTAACATTCCACCCTCCCGATACTATTCTTATAACACCCACCGCTGTCCTGTTATCTGTAGCCGCAGTGTGCATAGCAAACAGCCTCGGTACCCGCTTCAGCAGGACATGTCTCACGCCCTTTTTAACGGTTTTGCCAGAGAAACAACAAAGGACCAGTCAGGAGTGAGGTAGAAACAGTGAGGTCATCCTTGACTCTTAATGGGAAGTCACAATTTGCATGTTATTTCAGAGATCTATTTTTCTAGAAATACTTATCTTTCTGACATACAGTTTTCACTGTAGGTAACAGCTGATTATGTATTTTTTCTCCACCATCACGTTGGGTTTTGTTGCCCAGGCTTGTGGCATATGTACATTTTTTGTTTTGTATTTTTATTGTGTAAACTATTTTACACCTGCTTTGAGCTTAGAGTTCAAATGATGCAACACTGATAAATATAATCAGGATATAGTGCATTGATTACAATGACAACCCTTCCAACATCATCTCACTAACTGCTCTCTCAGTCTGTAGTGTAAATTCATTTTGTAAATCCAGATCTGTAATAAACCTGTTCTGGTCTGTTAACGCCAACACCTCCCACTGCTCACATCTGTTTGCCTTCACTTTACGACCTCTCAGGCTCTCCCCATCAGAACTTATTTCTAAAGGATATCATGTTTCCAGTCCGTAAAGCAGAGGTCATATGTAAATGGGCATAATAAAAGTTTATGAGCAATATTGTCATAGCAAGTGGCACAACAGACATGTGTCCATACGTATCAGTCTAACAGGCAATGGCACCGAGCCAGGAAATTCTGGGTGCTCAGTCTCTCAGAAGGACACATGGATTTTTCCTTACTTCATGTAAACTGATAAGGCATTTTTCCATATTGTGTTACATTCACAGTGAAATTTATTAAAGGATGCCTGAAATGCGAGAGATATGGAGGCTGCCATATTTATTTATACCTGTTGCCTGGCAGCCTGATGATCTTTCATGTGTCAGTAGTGTCTGCATCACACACCTGAAACAAGCATGTGGCAAATCTAGGCGGAGTTCAGTCAGAAACATCTGATCTACATGTTTATTCAGGGTCTGTGGCTAAAATGTGCATCGTCAGGCACATTCCACATACAAAATCTAATGGCTTAGTAATCGGAGTGCTCAAATATTGCCTATGACTAAACCAGCTCTATTGCGGAGTTAATTTTCAGGCAAAGTGGGTAACTTGAGAAGCTCCATGCACCTAGAACTTTGGGTGTTGCATGGACTGCATTGTTAATTGTGGCTATAGCGGCACCTAGAGTATAATTTGGGAACCGCAGGTGCAGTAGGTAGGCGATCCCCATAGGATGCAAAATAGTGGTGGTGGAACAGTGCAGATCACGTTGGAGCTAGAAAAGTGCCGGCAATGGTAAGTAATACATGGAACATCGGCATTAGTGTTAGGCTAGCCAGTGAGTGTTCAGTAGGTTACTGTTAGGAGTAAGTAGTGGTAGGCAGGCACATCACTAGGGGCTAGATCTTGAGCCTGTGCCCTGGATGTTTTTGAATGTGCCCCGATGTGGGGGTCTTGGGTTTCCGGCGTGCCCACCCCGAATGTTGGGGGACGTCGCTTCAGCATCCCCGCTGTTGCTGTGGCATCACGTGGTGGGCAGCATGCGGCACATCAGAGTATGGAGTGCTCTCCAGCCTGGCGATCAGCTGTGCATCCAGTGAGGGAGAGGTGAGCCTCACTCCTCCCTCAATGGCTGCCCGGCCCCATGTGATTGCCTTGCTGGAGACCATCTGTGCTCCACCCCATCACACTGTACTCCTGAGAGGGAAAGAGAGAGGTGTAAGTGCATTGCACACCATCCCCCAATATTCTGGGCACTGCCATTGTGCATACCGGGACCCCCAGCCCAGCACAGCAGTCACTGCCAGCACAGCATCGCGTCCAGTCCAGCATCACCACCAGCACATAATCACCACCAGCACAGCATCACTGCCAGTCCATCACCACCACAGCCCCCTGCCAGCACAGAATCACCTCCAGCCAGCACAGCATGATGGACAGTCCAGCATCACACCCCAGCCCCACCAACAGTCCGGCATCACTGCCAGCACAGCCTCACGGCCAATCCAGTATCACCTCCACCTAGCCATGCATCGCCACCCGCCCAGCATCGCAACCAACCCCAGCACAGCATCACAGCTAGGCCAGCATCACTGCCAGCCCAGAATCATTACCACCACAGCATCACAGCCAGCGTAACCGCCAGCACAGAATCACCGTCAGCCAGCACAGCATCACAGCCAGTCCAGCAATACCGCCAGCCCCACTGCCAGCACAGCATGACAATGACCAAACAAGCAACGTTATTCAAGCATGGTTA
Source organism: Hyperolius riggenbachi (assembly GCF_040937935.1). Classification (NCBI taxonomy): domain Eukaryota; kingdom Metazoa; phylum Chordata; class Amphibia; order Anura; family Hyperoliidae; genus Hyperolius; species Hyperolius riggenbachi. The sequence goes on along the minus strand of NC_090651.1, from coordinate 263,945,341 downwards.
AAACATAGAAACTCCACACTTAGAATGTATTTCACTGGAATTGAACACAGAACTCCAGCACTGCAAAAGATAATAACCCATGAAATCACCATGCTAACAACAACAACCACAAATAAACATCTGTATAGCAAGATTCATTCAAAGGCTAATTATGTTCAGTCTACAAGACTCATTTGTAACCAAGGTAAACCATTTGTTATTTTACCTTAACTGCCCTGCTGAAAAAACGTTACCTGATCAGCACCTCATGGATTATAACTCACAATGCCTTTATACCGTTTAATTTGTTGTTTTATATTCTCATTATAAGAACCTCATTCCCTGCTTACCTGAATATCAGACTGTTCTAGCCAGCAATGTTCTCTAACAAGGTGATAACACTGTTCTTAAGTGAGCAATGAAAATAAACATGATGTTTCCAATCTAATTAGCTGCCTATACAAATTGTTCAGAGGGTACTCTGTATATACCTAATGGGAATTTTTAACTCAAATACAGATCCATGAATACATAAATACTTTATAAAATTAGAAAATCCTTTGAATAATTTATTAAAACAATTTTTGTTACTATGCTACAGTATATCTGTATGCTTTTTAAAGGGGCACCATGGTAAAAAGTATGCTGTGCTGTTATCCGTATCATGTATGCTGTACAAGGAACAGCATCATATTCTCAGTATACCGTATTTTTTGGACTATAAGATGCTCCTGACCATAAGACACACCTAGGTTTAGGGGACAAAAACCAGGGGAAAAAAATATATACTAAACCTGGTGCATACGTGGTGAAGGGGCATCTTGTGGATTATGCCCCCTTTGCTCCTCTTGTGTATCCCTGTGTCCTCCTCTGTTTCCCCTTGTGTCCTCCTGTGTCTGCCTCTGTCCTTCTTGTGTCCTCCTCTATGCCCCTTTGTGTCTCCCTTGTGTCCTCCTCTATGCCCCTTTGTGTCTCCCTTGTGTCCTTCTCTATGCCATTTTTTTTCTCCCTTGTGTGCTTTTCTATGCCATTTTGTGTCACCCTTGTGTCCTTCTCAATGCCATTTTGTGTTCCCCTGTGTCCTCCGTTTGTCCCTCAGTGTCTGCATGGGCACAGTAAAGGAAGTCCCGACATTGTGGCGGGTTGGAGGCCCATACTGGCAGGCTTTTTACAAGTCAGGAACTCCTTGCATTTGTACTACAAAGCGTAGTGACTTTTTCCCCACTTTAGGGGAGAAAATGTTATTCTTATAGTCCAAAAAATACAGTAATTTATATTTAAACAACAACAACAAAAAAGAGTGATTCCTTGTAATCACTTAGATTCTTCTAACTTTCATCTCTCTCCATATAGGCTTTTTTTTAATCATCTTGCTTTTTGGTAGAGTATGTCTCCTCACAGTAACACAATGGGATCAGACCAAGCACTGTAAAAATGGCTGTGTTACCATGCCTGTACGTAGAACAACAGAAACCAGGTATTTGAACTTGTGAAGTCAGACTGTGGGCACAGGTATTATTTCTGCTGTATTTATTGCAACATGTACTGTTCCTGGAGCTTTTGCAGCAACAACAGTTACAGGGTTTTGAGGTCAACAATTATAACACACTATTTGCACATCATTACAGACCAGCACCAGCTCTGTAGTGGAGGGACTGGCATCCAATCAAGTCACGCCTTCACAAAAAGGACTATGTAATAGTCCTTGGTGGAGGCTAACTATATAATAGTCAAACTCCAGCACCTCTGGCATCCAAACTACCCTGTAAATGCCACTGCTAATTACATTAGGGCCTATAGTGGCAACCAGTTATCAGGCGGGCATCATGCGCAATTTATCTGATCTAGAATCAGGCACCTAAATTGCATAACTAGCAAGTGAATTAAACCCTCAACCTGTTTACAAGGCAGTGACAATCTCGCTATATTACATCTGTGTGGACTTTTGGACATTGTCCTTCTCGGCTGCGGTCGCCTTCTGCCTTGGCGCTGACGCTTGTTGTTTATATTACATCTACTGCCTTTAGAGGAGAGCATCAGAACTAACATTTAGCTTACAGCTGAGGCACTTGATGCAACATTATCACATAACTAGAGGTGTTTACAAATGGACAATGGGAGCAGCTTAATGAAGCAGTATGGAGCAGGCTCAATTTATGACACAGACCTGAGTTTCACTCTTTAAAGACTCTTTCCTCTTTACCAGGGGAGGGAAGTGGCCATATTGGGGTCCTCTTATTATTGTATTACTTGCACATGAGATGTTGATGAGTCAATGGACAAGGGTGCTTTGCAAATGGAGGTTTTGTGGCCTCTGTTCCTTTTGCAGAGTGCCCCACAGTGTTGTGGACCATATGGCCTAGTACTACTCAGGTGGTGAATTCCCATGGCAATAAGCACCAAATTCCCATGGGAATATCAGTTTGCATGGGGTAAAAAAGGTTTACATGGCTTGGGAAGAGATGCTATTGTTATTATTGTTTTAAATGGTTTAAAAAAATTGTATGAATATTGAATATGTTTATATTTTATCACAAAAAATTACAGGGTTGATTAATAGACATTTTCACTAACAAAAATATTGGGGAAAGTGTTTAAAATACATTGCTAAAAGACAAAGACAAAAACTTATATCGCGCTTTTCTCCTGGCGGACTCAAAGTGCGAGAGCTGCAGCCACTAGGACGCGCTCTATAGGCAGTAGCAGTGTTAGGGAGACTTGCCTAAGGTCTCCTGATGATTAGGTGCTGGCTTACTGAACAGGCAGAGCCGAGATTTGAACCCAGGTCTCCCGTGTCAGAGGCAGAGCCCTTAACCAACACACTATCCAGCCACCTGTTACTTCCTGCAAATGCATTGACAAAGCAGGCTCACCTGCTAACCACAGTACAGTAAGATACCTGCAATAGCGCAAATGGACCAAAAAGGAACAATTTCTGAGGTAGCAACAAGCGCAGCTCTAATACTGTGTGTCAGTGATGGGGTTCTAAGAAGGAGAACAAGGGGTGCGCTATAGTGTAACCATTTTATTTTCAAATTATAAAAAATATTGCACTTACCAGGATCAAGAATTTCCCTCCAGTGGTGCCTAGTTTCATTATAACATGTCCGATGACGAAGGGAGGAGATCGCCGAAATGCATTAAGATGCAATAGCACCCTGACACTAAAACAAATAGATTTGAGTACTTCAATTTACACCCACACTGCTGGCCACGGTTTGAGGAGGAAGTACGGGGCCAGGCACCACTGGAGGGAAATCCTTTATTTATTACATTCCTGCAACTTTTACATTCTAGTAAGTGCAATATGCTTTTATGATTTGGAAAAAAGGTTAATGCACGAAAGTGCTCTCCTTGTTCTCCTTCTTAAATTACCTGATATGCAGCTAAAGAGTGCTGCTGCATTGCAGATCGCTGGGATTCAGTTAGTGAAGTTCCGTCCCACCATTGTGGGCTGTAGTTGGTTTGGGCTTTGTGAATGTGCAAACTACACTTTTTGGTGTTAGTGCCTTTACAAACGTTTAGCAAATTACCCTCTATTACTTTGTGTGGAGAGATTTACAGGTTTAGCAAACCCATCCGCTCAAACACATTTTCAGTTTGAAAAGTTCAACTCCAAATATAACCCGCATAATCTACACTAATCAACATGATTGCTTTCAGGATTTGCGTTTTCAATTTTGGGTTAGTTGGGTTTGAATGAATATGTCAAAGTAAAGGCTTTATTTTTCATAGCATTGCCTTTAAGTCATGCTGTGTGGTAATGGTGATATTTGACTATAGTGTTTACATGAGTTCAGCTAGCCATACATGGGTCAGTAATAGGCAAATATGGAAATACATCAATCCCTTTCAGATCAGAAATTGTCCAGGTGGCAATCAATTTTCCACCACATTGTCCACTCAGTCTCAGTTAGGAATCTAATCAACAATCATTCGCACTGTTAGCAGTTAAATACTTGATATAGTACTCAGTGCAGCCATCAATTTCTTGCTACTTCTTCCCTCAACTCTCAATGGCGATTTTTTTAACAGGCACAATCACCCTTTTGAATGATAAACTGCCCAAAATGTTGAGGATTGATTGATCGTACATGTTTGGGGCATTGTGGTGAGTATAGTCTTCTTGTAGACCTTATTTGCACTATGGGAACTCTTTTGCAATGCAAAACTTAAGGCTTATTTTCTTTCCTGTCTTTGTCAGTCAAGCTAGTACAGTCCTGTAGGAGAGACCCTGTCAGACAATCGTATGTAGTGTAGGGAATGTATGGGTGGATGGAGCAATAGCAAATCCTACAGCTACATGCAGACCAGCTGTCCCAAATAATTCCCAGTATATGTATATATACTGTATATGTATGTATACACCATATGTATATATATATATATATATATATATATATATATATATATATATATATACACATACACAGCATCGGTGACACCGATGTTGTGTATGTATATATATATATCAGCTTTGGAATGTGTACTTATGGTAGTTCAGAAACTGCAGATCAGCCAGTCAGTGCTCACATGGCAGGAGAGTACAGGTGTCCAGGAGTGTACAGGTATACAGTGACATTGGTTGCCTCCCCTTTCAGCAACCAGTCAAGATAGAAAATACTAGGCTGATGATAGTTTTGCACTCGCAACAGGGTAGATGCAAGTAAGCAACCTTATTGATTGGGAATGATTTGGTGGAGGAGGAGCACAGTGGATAGAATCAGTAGTAGCAGCAACTGCATGATGTCAGAAGATGCAGACTCAATCTTGTCTACATCACAAAATGAAAAGTTTTCAGTCCACATATATGGCCTAATATTGTTTAACAAAAATGTGTTAAACAATGTTCATGATGCAGACCACTTGCAGCGATCGTATGTTTTTAAACGACCACCATGTTTGATCACATCAGGGGGAATCATTCTCATCCCCATTGACTTTTGTGGTAATTTGGCAGATCGTGTATACTATTAGTTTACACAATTGTTCATTACCGCGATCGCCAGCTATGCTTGCAGAATCTATCAGAGAGATAGGGGAATGATCGTACATCATCTGAGATCCCTGATCCATCTGGCCATGAATACATAGCTTAAGCATGCTACACATGCCCATCTTCACCGCACAGTGGTGCTCATACAACCATATTTTTATGTGTAAAAAATATGTAAGATCACAAAGTGAGGTCCTGCAGTAAAGCCTCATACACACTCTAGATGAAACTTGGGCAAGGCGGCCTATAACAACCACTTCTGCTCCAAATCTAGTATGCCTGTCCTCCGACAGCAATAAACCAAGAGTTTTGTTCTCACCCCACTCTCTGCGTGACATAACTCCAGCACTGCTCTTTGAGCCCACTCCCCCCTATAGAAACCGAACACATCACAAGCATGTAAGCTAGTGGGCTAGTGTTGGCCCTGCAATATCACCAGAGGGATCTCTGTCAGGTGAAATGCTTTGTTGGTGCGGCTTCAAACTAGTAAAGGCCTCAGATAGTCACTAGTTAGCATGGCATTCATTCGACTAAATTATAAAAGATGTATTTTACAATATCTAAGTGACTATCCTGTCAAAGAACGCTGCAAAGTCGTCCAACTGTTTATAGACATTTTTTTTTCTGTTACCAGAAGTCGATTCACTCGTGCTATTTTACAGCTTTTCCCTAAAATTCTGGACTCACTTGGCAATTTCTTCTTCCGCAGGCCTTTAGTCAGAAAAACAAGTGCTTCAATATGGTAATTTATTGCTCACTCACAAAACATCAAGAAGGATAATGACTCATGTAGCAAAAGGGAATAATCAGATTACTCACATAGAGTCACCAAAGGGCTTCAGGAGTCTGCCAGATCTGAATCCTTGTTGATTTCAGTTGGCATATCTAAAATCCATATGTGGATTAGCAAAATTGAAATTTGCAAATAATTATAAACAATATACAGGATTTACGCCTTTATCTGTAAATACCAACCCCCAAACTAAAGCTCTTGTAGGCCAGAAATGGAAAAGAGCCCAGAACCTCTGAGTTTTGCTTTGCAAAGTATTTAAATAAAATCACTGCTTCAGGTGTGCTACTTTTGGCCCCACAATATGAGATCCAGTGGCCTAGAAATCACCATAGATGTCATAGTGACTGCTAAGGGGCCCATAGCCAAGAAGGGCCTGGCGGTCTTTAAAGTGAACCTGTAATGAATATTACATACTCACCTCACAGTCAGATCCTTTCAGAAGCTCACCATTTTCTTCTTACAAGGATTCCTTCCATTTCTGACAAGATTTTGTCAGAACTAAAATATATATGTTGCTGTCAGTTATAACTGAAAGGACAACGGATGAGCAAGGTAATGTCCAAATGGAGGATGGATAATTCAATTGATCACAGTGAGCAACAGGATGCAGGAGAGGAAAAAGAGATGGATAAGTAGACTACGTGGGAGGTAAGTATGACATGTGTATGTTTATTTTGACTTTTAATTTTCAGTTCAGGTTTGTTTTAAGGGGGTCTGCTGAGGGCCTCATGGAGACATGCAACGGGCCCTCTGATTTCCAAAGCAGCAAAGCAGCAAGAGAAGCACTGGAGGGAAGTGACATAACCTCTCCAGGCTCTACTGATGACCTACTTTCCTCATACCGTCCTTGTATCCATGATTACAGCGCCCTCTCTTGCCATGTGAGTTACATGACAAGAGAGAGCACTGTAATCATAGAGACTTGGTTGCATGGGGAAGGTAACTCATCAGTGGAGCCCAGAGAGGTGTGCACGTCCCTCCAGTGCTCCGCCCCTAACTCTGCATATGCAATTTTGACATTCTTCATGTAGAAATGTACTCACTTCTGTTGCCAGCGGTTTAGATATTAATGGCTGCATGCCAAGTTATTTTTATGGGACAGCAAATTTACTGTACAGTGACAACTTTACATTGTATTAAAGTGCCATATCTTCAGTGTTGTCCCATGAAAAGATTTAATAAAATATTTACAATATTATGAGAGATGTACTCACTTTTTTGAGATACTGAATATATAATCATGAGGGTAGGGCAGGTACTAAGTATGCCACTCTGTTACACAGCTTATACATGTGAAATCTAAAATTAGTAATTCATTTAATTAACATGCATGTCATCAGAATTAACATGCATGTCATCAGAGTCAGAATAATTTATTTTGCCAACTACAAACCAAGGGTTGTACCCATAATTGGTTTTGGCTCATACAGGTTCTGGAAGGATGGGGGGGGGGGGGGGAATAACGTCTGAAAGCTAAGAGCCGAGGCTGCCATACTACGGCGCCACCAGTCGCACTTGGCAATCACCTGTCATCAGGGCCGGCCCGCTCATGAGGCGGGGTGAAACTTTTGCCTCAGGCGGCAAAATTCCAGGGGCGGCACCCGCCCGTCCGAGGGTGCGGGGAGCCGGCCGCCGAGCTGGAGGGGTAGCTGGCAGGACGGGGGTATTGGGCCTAGCGGCGGGGAGGGGGGTCGGACCCCCCCCTCCCTCGCCTGGGTCCCCCGTGCTCCGCTCCCCTCCAGCCTTAAATACAAGCAGCCGCTATGTGTAAGAGGCACGGGCGGGTAGGACTCACCTCTTCCTCGTTCCAAGCGTGCGCTCCACTGACGTCACTTCCTGCAACGCTGCAGGAAGCGACGTCAGTGGAGCGCATGCTTGGAACGAGGAAGAGGTGAGTGTCTTCCCCGCCCGTTCCTCTTACACATAGCGGCTGCTTGTATTTAAGGCTGGAGGGTAGCGCAGTTCGGGGGACCCAGGCGAGGGAGGGGGGGGTACGACCCCCTCCCCGCCGCTAGGCCCAATACCCCCGTCCTGCCAGCTACCCCTCCAGCTCGGCGGCCCCCCAGGCGGAAACTTTTTTTTTGCCTCAGGCGGCAAATAGTCTAGGGCCGGCCCTGCCTGTCATCTCTAAGGAGACATGGGGCGGCAGAGGGAGGCGAAGGTTCAGCGGTGATGACCCAGTTCTTCATAGATAATGCTAAGGTGTTACAGTTCAGAAGGTGCAATAGTGTTCATTTCTGTAGCGGGTCCCAGGGGCGTAACAATAGACCCTGCAAGGGATGCAGCCGCAGGGGGCCCAGAAGCCACAGGGGGCCCAGTCCTGAAAGACTAACAACTAAGGGAAAGGAGAGAAAGAACTTTCTGCTCACTGCACAATTGTTCTAATGACTGCATCTACTCTGCCACTGATAATGAATCATACAAAGTTTTGCAGATAAAGATTTGTAGACAGTCCCTATGCAGCATTCAGCAGGGTCTTGTGTACGGCGTTGTTCTACCCCCAGTCTTTCTACCCCTTCTTTGGCAGGAGGGGGCCCCATCCAAAGTTTTGCAGGGGGGCCCAGTGATTTTTAGTTACGCCCCTGGTGGGTCCCGACTCCTGGGCAGCATTCGGCACGGCTGGTCAAGATAATCTGGCTGTCACAGAAGCTGTCCTGATAGGCGCAGTGTCTTCCGACCTCCGTGGAGCACTGGTCTCCTTGGTAGCAGCTGTGGACTCCACAAGGCCTGTACATGCACAGACAATGGACCCAGGCAGCAGCAGGTTGGATAAAAACTCCAGGTCCCAAACTCCCCATGACCTGCACCAGCGTCCCAGGCTACACTGGACCGCACTGCACACCTTCACAACAAGGTGAATTGTTAAGGAAAATGAAAGAAAAACAAGAAAAAGCCAGAATTCTGTGGCCATGGCTGCCAATTAATGCATCATCTCATCATTAGAAAAGACATTAAAGGACAACTGAAGTGAGAGGGATATGAAGGCTGCCATATTTATTTCCTTTTAAACAGTATCAGTTGCCTGACATCCTGCTGATCTAGTTCACTTCAATAGTGTCTGAAAAACACCAGAAACAAGCATGCAGCTAATCTTGTCAGCTCTGACAATAATGTCAGATACACCTGATCTGCTGCAGGCTTGTTCAGGGTTTATGGCTAAAAGTATTAGAGGCAGAAGATCAGTGGGATAGCCAGGTAACTGGTATTGCTGAAATAAATAGGGCTTGAATGTCTGGTTGAGCTACTATTCTTCTGGCACTGGGGTGTTAGTATTATGATGCCAATTGCTATTTGCATGAGTTCAACAATCACAGCCCTTAATGCTGGCAATTGCTATAATTGAATTGGGCCCCAATGACTGTTATAGGCATGCTTCCCAATTCATTTATGGACAAGACTTTCATAGAAATGTCATTTTAAAGGTGACACTTCAAGAAGTATTGCTACAGTGACTCTGCTATTTGTCAGACTGACTTTATTCTATTTGAATTCTACTTTAAAAAGCTACTTTACCACACTCCTATTTAAATACTATCCAGGAAGCAGGTGATATCACATGAATAGGGCAGTGGATGAGTCAGGGAATCAGCTCTGTTTAGATTTGCCAGGAAAAGCTTGGATAGCAGTGCTTATAACTTCAATGCATCTGGTGAGCTAAACCATGAACACATCATTTTGTGAAAACACAGGCTGTTGTTCAAGTCAGTAAAAGACCGTTTTTGGTGTTTAAAAAATGGCTATATTGAACAGGTTAACCATAACCATTTTCATGAGAACTCTGCCCGATGCAAAACATTGTTAAAGTGATGTTCGAAAAAAAAAAAAATCCTTTGACAACTGCAGTATGTGCATTCAGACTGCATGCGACAGCGTTCCAGTGGCTGTAATTCAAATGCTGTAAAATATCAGCTGAGGTGATCGATGGCTGTTATGTCATGGTTCTCTTTGTAATAGTTTTAATAGAGTTTGTATAGAGGGGTGTTACTTAACTGCACACTGAGCTTAGTAAGGAAATTGGAGTTGTGATTATTAAGATGATCCTGATACAGGATTGCTGCCTGAGGCACATTGCAATGTAGTTGGCTCAAGGACCTACATATTGAGCACAGATTTGGGGACTCATAATTGGGGCCCCTGAGGCTTTAAAGGTTTGCAGACCTAGAGCTACAGCTAATACCCATGCTTACACACATAGAGGAAGAAATTATCTTCGTTCTTAGGCACTGTTTACACTTAATCAGTTGCTCTCAGTTATAACTGAAAGAAAACTTTTTTTCAAGTAATGCCTATGTTTTCCTATGGCACCTTTCACACTTAACACGTTTTAACTGAAATCTTCTTCCCAATGCACTGCTTTGGAAAAAACGCGTACTAACACGTACCAACGCATACCAACGCACACTAACGCACAACAACTGATTAAGTGTAAATGGGCCTTTAGGCTTGATGCCTTAAAGGGGAACTGAAGAGAGAGGTATATGGAGGCTGTCATGTTTATTTCCTTTTAGACAATACCAGTTGCCTGGCAGCCCTGCTGATCCTCTGCCTCTAATACTATTAGCCATAGCCCCTGAACAAGCATGCAGCAGATCAGGTGTTTCAGTGGTTCAGACTTATAAGTCTGATCTGACAAGACTAGCTGCATGCTTGTTTCTGGTTTTAATCAGATACTACTGCAGAGAAATAGACCAGCAGGGCTGCCAGGCAACTGGTATTGATTAAAAGGAAATAAACATGACAGCCTCCGTATACCTCTCTCTTCAGTTCCCCTTTAAAGCCATGTTTCTCAGCCTTATAAAATGATATACTCCTTTTTAAAATTTGAAGAAAAACATACAGACTTAAGTCATACACCATCAACAGGAAATGCAGCTTACTTAGAACAGAGAGGACCACACAATGCATACAGGAAATAAGAATGCCATAGAGATCATCATCACATTTTACAGACAGTGACATCTTATGGTTGTTTTACTATACTGCAGTTTAGGTAATAATCCTGTTGATACTTCCAACAACCTGTACTGTAGACCATACATTTGTATACTAAATGAGTGTAGTATTCTGTAGGCTTCAACTGGTGTTACTGTAGCGAACTGTATTAGCCCTCCTTTACTCTGCCCCCCTAGGTGATATTTTCACAACTTGCAAATGAAATGCCTTTTAAACCACCAACAAGCAAACAAATACTCAAAATAATTTTGACAGTACTTTTTCACCTACTTTTTGGTACTTTTTCCATTGTAAAGTGCTAAAAAGTTATTTTAAATTGAAGATGAAAAACTATCTCCTAGGAGAAAACTCAGGAGAAAAAGTGAATTGTATATGTTCCCTTGTGCTCTTATTTGCAAGACGACATTAGAGTGAACCTACCTAAATAAATAAGACTGTCCTCACATTAGAGCCAGAAAGCTATTGGAGGCGCTTTAACACTTAACGACCAGCTAACGCAGATGGGCGGCGCCTGGTCGTTAGTGGTATAGCATGGAAACGGCCTTTCCATGCCAGTTCACGGAGGGTGCCTCCGTGAACAGTGTGCAAGCCGCCAATCGCGGCTCGCACACGTAATGTAAACACGTGGGGAAGTAATCCCCGCTGTTTACATCATACGGCGCTGCTGCGCAGCAGGGCCGTAAGGTAGATCGGTGATCCCCGGCCTCTGATTGGCCGGGGATCGCCGGCATATGATAGGCTGAAGCCTATCCTACGATGCGCAGGATGGATATCCGTCCTGCGCCACCTAAGGAAAGGAGGGGAGGGAGGTAAGCGGGGAGAGGGTTGAAAACGCTGCGGAGGGGGGCTTTGAGGAGCCCCGCCCCACCTCCCCCCGCAACTCACTAATGGCCGGCGGCGATCAGACCCCCCCAGCAGGACATCCCCCTAGTGGGGAAAAAAGGGGGGAAGTCTGATCGCCCTGGTGTAATCCTGATCGGTGCTGCGGGCTGTAGAGCCCACGCAGCACCGATCATTAGAAATTCGGCTGGTCCATAAGTGGTTATTAACCAGTTCACCCCCAAGGGTTTTTATCCTAACGGACCAGAGCAATTTTCAGTTGTCAGCGCTCCTCCCTTTTATTCCCTAATAACTTTATTACTACTTATCACAAGAAAATGATCTATACCTCGTTTTTTTCGCCACCAATTAGGCTTTCTGTGGATAGTACATTTTGCTAAGAATTTTTTTATTCTAAATGCATTTTAATGAGAAAAACAGAAAAAAAAAGAAAAAAAATCATTATTTCTCAGTGTTCAGCCTTTATAGTTTTAAAATTAAACATTCTCCTGTGGATAAAACAAACACGTTGTATTTGCCCAGTGGTCCCGATAATTAAACCGTTTAGATTATGTCCCTACCACAATGTATGGTGACAGTATATTATTTTGAAATATAAGTGGTTATTTTTCTGTTTGTTCTGGCCATAATTACAAGCCCCTATGTAATAAATTAAAATTAATTTTCCCCTATAAAATATAGAATAAAAAAAGCTGAGTCCCTAAGGCAACTATTTTTTTTTTTTTTTTAAGCTGATTTTTTTTTTTACAAGTGTTTTTTTTGGGGGGGAGGGTTGGAAGTGTAATTTTATTAATGATGTGTATATACTTGAAAATGTATGTATTTTGTAAGTGTAATATACTTTTTGGCCACAAGATGGCGCTGGTGAACACTCATAGGACGTGTTCACTTTTTTTTTTTTTTTTTTTTACACACTTTATTAAACTGTTACATTTCCTGTTTATGTGAATGGACGTAGCCGCTGTTCGCGGTCACGTCCATTCACTCCAGGCACTGCGATTGGGTAGAGGACTGTTCAGTCCTCTTCCCCAATCGCCCAGCACGGGATCCCGACGGTAATGGCGGCGGTAGCGGCGGACACACGGCGGTAGCAGCGGCGGGAATGCGCGACGTATTAAAACGTCATGTTGCTGTTAATAGCGGTAAGCATGACGTTTTAATACGTTAGGATGGCGGTAAATGGTTAAAGGATACCCGAAGTGACATGTGACATGATGAGATAGACATGTGTATGTACAGTGCCTAGCACACAAATAACTATGTTGTGTTCCTTTTTTTTCTTTCTCTGCCTGAAAGAGTTAAATATCAGGTAGGTAAGTGGCTGACTCAGTACTGACTCAGACAGAAAGTGACTACAGTGTGACCCTTACTGATAAGAAATTCCCCTTTTTATCTCTTTCCTGCTCTCAGAAGACATTTTCTGCTAGAAAAGTGTTTTATAGTTGGAATTTCTTATCAGTGAGGGTCACACTGTAGTCACTTCCTGTCTGAATCAGCACTGAGTCAGCCACTTACATACCTGATATTTAACTCTTTCAGACAGAGAAAGAAAAAAAAGGAACACAGCATAGTTATTTGTGTGCTAGGCACTGTACATACGCATGTCTATCTCATCATGTCACATGTCACTTCGGGTATCCTTTAATGAAGGAAGGGGGTGAGGGGGTCTTTGTAAAAAGCAGACATTACTCAGGATGGTGGACCTTGGAGGGTTTTTTCTAAAGAATGAAGCAGTATTTATCAGAGTAGAAGTGCATGATCTTGAAGGGGTGTTTCTAAAAAAATGATAAGGCCCTTCCTTCGGAGCAGAGACAAAGGGCCCTTCCATGGGGTGTTCCTCATAGCTAGACTACAGAGAAAGTTACACAAGGCACTTGGATTGCACTTTCTAAGAAAATTAATCTTAAGAGCAGAAGCAGAGGTCTCTGGAGGGATCTTCTTAACAAAAACTCAGTCAGTCCTCAGGGCAGAAGCAAAAGGCTTTCTAAAAGACTTTGCCCATGTAAAATTACAATAAACTCTCATGCAGTAAGAATAATGTCTAATAATATTTTAAGCACCTCTAGGTGACTTAGAATTGGAATGGTTCCTAAATGGCACAGCTGACTTGTTTATAGGACCTGGACTGAGCATATACTGGGTGAAGAAGGTATTTAATAGGAGGCCTGCCACGCATAAAGTTCCCTGCTTGTCTCTGAGTGCTGATGGTGATGGATAGCCCACTGGACCTGCTGAATTTTTATCAAATATCAACGTTATTCAGTGACACATGTTTATGTTGAATTTGAGTTTAACCCCAAAATTATCATCATTATTCAATTACACATATTTATGCTGAATTTGAGTTTAGCCCAAAGAACAACTCAACACCTCTCTGCCACATTTGACACTTATAACTAAATAATATTGATTTGCTTGTGCATAGTGTCATCTCCGCTTGCTTGCTGAAGCAGTATAATGTGCTGTCTTATTTTCTTGGAGGTTGTCATCTTGTTTTTGCAAATCTGATGTTACTTGCAGAACTTTTGCTTCTTAGTGCCATCTGACATTTGTTCTAGATGAACTTTTCTGAATATAACGTATTTATTTACAAAGTACTAACATATTACGCAGCTCTGGACATTGGTTAAGGTTATAGACAATATTTAGGGGTGACATACAACAATAAGACAATACAGGAATACGTGCAAACCAGATCACACAGCACAGTATAAGCATAAAGTAATGCTTAGTCAGTCACTGGATGGAGCATGGGGATTAGGCAAGTTGAGTTCACTTAAATGCATAGCATGAGTGCACAGTAATAGAGGTGTATGATCAGGTAGGACACCGAAGGAGGGGGACCCTGCCCGAATCTAGAGACTTAATGGATAACGTTGCTTTTTTTCTTTTTTACAATATTCATTTATAAATGATTTAGTCAGTGGTTGTGCGTCATAACATCTTACCACACTTGATTTACGTTCTTAAATTTTTCAGTGATGTTCGCATGTTTATTGCTGGCAAACTGAATAACTGTGGGCTGCATCCATGTTCAGATTTGCCTCCATGAGACAGGTGCATGCACGGCTGAAAATCCACAATTCCAGCTTGATTCAATTATTCATTCATCAAGCTGCATACCTTTGCATACAAAATCTACATAATCCTGCTTCATCTCTAAATTATTTGCATCTCACAGACCATCCCAACTAGCCATCTACAAATAACACTAGACCAATAAAATTTATTTTATTTGGTTGTTACGGGCGGAGTTTTTTGGGAGAAGGGGAGGTTCCACCATTAGTGACCACACTGGGGGACATTAATCCTAGTAACACCTCTCCCTGATGTACAGGACAGCATGTTACCCTGCTATTTTTTGTATATACTGTAGCTGCTGCTCCAATGGAGGGTTGCGTTTCCACCTGGCACTACAGCTTCTTCCTATATTATAGAAAGCATACTTCTATGTGTTTTTGCCTTCATTAAACAGGAAGGGAAAAGGGAAACGGAGAAACTACACTAAATATACACTTTAATTTATTTCAAAATTGTATTACATTTATTTAAATACAATCAAATATAATGAATCTCAACAACACTTCCAATAGTACTCCCAATGGTACAAATAATTATGATAATAATAAATTGGACACACCTCTCATTTATAATTACTGCTCCGATAATTCATGAAAAATTGCAATGACCTCACATATTTATTGGGCCATAGATCAATATTGCATGCAATGATAAAAAAAATGGCTTCATTCCAAACTGCTCCATCACTCTTGCTGGGATATTAGAGAATGGGCTTGATTCAGAAAAGGGTGCTAAGTGTTAGCACGCCAGTGAAAAGCCACTTGGCATGTGCTAACATGCTTTGCACGTGCTAAGTAGTTAGCACATGCAAACTACTTAGCACCGTAGTTAGCACTAGTGATGCTCAAATACCCCTTTTCAAAATTCGAGTTAGGTCGAATTCGAATAGTAAATTATTCGAGATCAGTCGAATATTCGAGTCGAATAATTTTTACTATTCGATTCGACCTCGGAATTCGAGCTCACTATTCGAGTCGCTATTCGAGCTCATTATTCGAGCTGACTATTCGAAATGGCCTTAAATAGCTTCCAACACTTGTTTTGAGGGTGAATGATGCAAGAAACCTCTTTTTTTCCAAGTAACAACAGCAAGTGATTATGTGGGGATGTTCCTTTAAAAAAAAAAAGTTGAAAAGAGAAGTTGTGTCCAGAAATTTGTTCAGTACTGTATATACTTCTTCTTCTTCTTCTTTATCTTCTATATCTTCTTCTTCTTCTTCTTCTTCTTCTATATCTTCTTCTTCTATATCTTCTTCTTCTATATCTTCTTCTATATCTTCTTCTTCTTTTATATTGTCTTCTTCTTCTTCATCTTCTTCATCATCATCTTCTTCTTCTTCATCTTCTTTTTCTTCATCTTCTTCATCTTCTTCTTCATCTTCTTCATCTTCTTCTTCATCTTCTTCATCTTCTTCATCTTCTTCTTCTTCATCTTCTTCATCTTCTTCATCTTCATCTTCTTCATCTTCTTCATCTTCTTCATCTTCTTCATCTTCTTCTTCATCTTCTTCTTCTTCTTCATCATCTTCTTCTTCTTCTTCATCTTCTTCATCTTCATCTTCTTCATCTTCTTCTTCTTCATCATCTTCATCTTCTTCTTCATCTTCTTCTTCTTCATCATCTTCATCTTCTTCTTATTCATCTTGTTCATCTTCTTCATCTTCATCTTCTTCATCTTCTTCTTCTTCATCTTCTTCATCTTCTTCATCTTCTTCTTCATCTTCTTCTTCTTCTTCATCATCTTCTTCTTCTTCATCTTCTTCATCTTCATCTTCTTCATCTTCTTCATCTTCTTCTTCTTCATCATCTTCATCTTCTTCTTCATCTTCTTCTTCTTCATCATCTTCATCTTCTTCATCTTCTTCTTCTTCTTCTTCATCTTCTTCATCTTCTTCATCTTCATCTTCTTCATCATCTTCTTCTTCTTCATCTTCTTCTTCTTCATCTTCATCTTCTTCTCCTTCTTCTTCTTCTTCATCTTCTTCTTCTTCTTCTTCTTCATCTTCTTCTTCTTCATCTTCTTCTATATCGTCTTCTTCTTCACTTATTTCTCTTTTCAAATTTTTTTTTTAAAGAAATGCAGCTATTTTTGAGCGTAACAAATAGCTGGTGGCGCACGCATGTTGGAAGCGCCATTGTATGTGCTCCCTGGCAGTGGAAACACACAGACAGCAGGAGGTAAATTCAGCAGCAGGAGGAGGAGGATGAGTGTGTGGCAGCAGGCAGTCAATGAGGCAGGCAGCGTGACATAATAGCCCTGGTACCTAGCGGTGATACCAGGGCTGTAAATAAACACAGCAGGCAGGAGGTCCCAGACAGCGGTCGTGCAGCCCACATTGTGTCCAATACACAACTGGGACAACACAGTTTTCAACCCGGGCACCTCAGAAAAATTAAACCTTTTTTTTTTTTTTATGGTTTTGTAGTTTTGGTTTTACAACCAATTACACAGATATAGCTATTTTTTGACGTAATAGCTGGTGGCAGAGTGGCAGCAGAAGGTAAATCTGTGTACCCTGGCGTTGGGAAACACAGACAGACAGACAGCAGCAGCAGCAGCAGCAGGAGGAATGGAGGAGTAATGTGAGCAGCTATTGTTTGACGTAATAGCTGGTGGCAGAGTGGCAGCAGAAGCTAATTCTGTGTACCCTGGCAGTGGGAAACACAGACAGACAGCAGCATCAGCAGGAGGAATGGAGGAGTAGTGTGAGTGTGGCAGCAGGCAGGCAGCGTGACATAATAGCCCTGGTACCTAGCGGTGATACCAGGGCTGTAAATAAACACAGCAGGCAGGAGGTCCCAGACAGCGGTCGTGTAGCCCACATTGTGTCCAATACACAACTGGGACAACACAGTTTTCAACCCGGGCACCTCAGAAAAATTAAACCTTTTTTTTTTTTTTTTTATGGTTTTGTAGTTTTGGTTTTACAACCAATTACACAGATATAGCTATTTTTTGACGTAATAGCTGGTGACAGAGTGGCAGCAGAAGGTAAATCTGTGTACCCTGGCGTTGGGAAACACAGACAGACAGCAGCATCAGCAGGAGGAATGGAGGAGTAGTGTGAATGTGGCAGCAGGCAGGCAGCGTGACATAATAGCCCTGGTACCTAGCGGTGATACCAGGCCTGTAAATAAACACAGCAGGCAGGAGGTCCCAGACAGCGGTCGTGCAGCCCACATTGTGTCCAATACACAACTGGGACAACACAGTTTTCAACCCGGGCACCTCAGAAAAATTAAACCTTTTTTTTTTTTTTATGGTTTTGTAGTTTTGGTTTTACAACCAATTACACAGATATAGCTATTTTTTGACGTAATAGCTGGTGGCAGAGTGGCAGCAGAAGGTAAATCTGTGTACCCTGGTGTTGGGAAACACAGACAGACAGCAGCATCAGCAGGAGGAATGGAGGAGTAGTGTGAGTGTGGCAGCAGGCAGGCAGCGTGACATAATAGCCCTGGTACCTAGCGGTGATACCAGGCCTGTAAATAAACACAGCAGGCAGGAGGTCCCAGACAGCGGTCGTGCAGCCCACATTGTGTCCAATACACAACTGTGACAACACAGTTTTCAACCCGGGCACCTCAGAAAAATTAAACCTTTTTTTTTTTTTTTTTTATGGTTTTGTAGTTTTGGTTTTACAACCAATTACACAGATATAGCTATTTTTTGACGTAATAGCTAGTGGCAGAGTGGCAGCAGAAGGTAAATCTGTGTACCCTGGCGTTGGGAAACACAGACAGACAGACAGCAGCAGCAGCAGCAGGAGGAATGGAGGAGTAATGTGAGCAGCTATTGTTTGACGTAATAGCTGGTGGCAGAGTGGCAGCAGAAGGTAAATCTGTGTACCCTGGCGTTGGGAAACACAGACAGACAGCAGCATCAGCAGGAGGAATGGAGGAGTAGTGTGAGTGTGGCAGCAGGCAGGCAGCGTGACATAATAGCCCTGGTACCTAGCGGTGATACCAGGCCTGTAAATAAACACAGCAGGCAGGAGGTCCCAGACAGCGGTCGTGCAGCCCACATTGTGTCCAATACACAACTGGGACAACACAGTTTTCAACCCGGGCACCTCAGAAAAATTAAACTTTTTTTTTTTTTTTATGGTTTTGTAGTTTTGGTTTTACAACCAATTACACAGATATAGCTATTTTTTGACGTAATAGCTGGTGGCAGAGTGGCAGCAGAAGGTAAATCTGTGTACCCTGGCGTTGGGAAACACAGACAGACAGCAGCATCAGCAGGTGGAATGGAGGAGTAGTGTGAGTGTGGCAGCAGGCAGGCAGCGTGACATAATAGCCCTGGTACCTAGCGGTGATACCAGGCCTGTAAATAAACACAGCAGGCAGGAGGTCCCAGACAGCGGTCGTGCAGCCCACATTGTGTCCAATACACAACTGGGACAACACAGTTTTCAACCCGGGCACCTCAGAAAAATTAAACCTTTTTTTTTTTTTTTATGGTTTTGTAGTTTTGATTTTACAACCAATTACACAGATATAGCTATTTTTTGACGTAATAGCTAGTGGCAGAGTGGTAGCAGAAGGTAAATCTGTGTACCCTGGCGTTGGGAAACACAGACAGACAGACAGCAGCAGCAGCAGCAGGAGGAATGGAGGAGTAATGTGAGCAGCTATTGTTTGTCGTAATAGCTGGTGGCAGAGTGGCAGCAGAAGGTAAATCTGTGTACCCTGGCGTTGGGAAACACAGACAGACAGCAGCATCAGCAGGAGGAATGGAGGAGTAGTGTGAGTGTGGCAGCAGGCAGGCAGCGTGACATAATAGCCCTGGTACCTAGCGGTGATACCAGGCCTGTAAATAAACACAGCAGGCAGGAGGTCCCAGACAGCGGTCGTGCAGCCCACATTGTGTCCAATACACAACTGGGACAACACAGTTTTCAACCCGGGCACCTCAGAAAAATTAAACCTTTTTTTTTTTTTATGGTTTTGTAGTTTTGGTTTTACAACCAATTACACAGATATAGCTATTTTTTGACGTAATAGCTGGTGGCAGAGTGGCAGCAGAAGGTAAATCTGTGTACCCTGGCGTTGGGAAACACAGACAGACAGCAGCATCAGCAGGAGGAATGGAGGAGTAGTGTGAGTGTGGCAGCAGGCAGGCAGCGTGACATAATAGCCCTGGTACCTAGCGGTGATACCAGGCCTGTAAATAAACACAGCAGGCAGGAGGTCCCAGACAGCGGTCGTGCAGCCCACATTGTGTCCAATACACAACTGGGACAACACAGTTTTCAACCCGGGCACCTCAGAAAAATTAAACCTTTTTTTTTTTTATGGTTTTGTAGTTTTGGTTTTACAACCAATTACACAGATATAGCTATTTTTTGACGTAATAGCTGGTGGCAGAGTGGCAGCAGAAGGTAAATCTGTGTACCCTGGCGTTGGGAAACACAGACAGACAGCAGCATCAGCAGGAGGAATGGAGGAGCAGTGTGAGTGTGGCAGCAGGCAGGCAGCGTGACATAATAGCCCTGGTACCTAGCAGTGATACCAGGCCTGTAAATAAACACAGCAGGCAGGAGGTCCCAGACAGCGGTCGTGCAGCCCACATTGTGTCCAATACACAACTGGGACAACACAGTTTTCAACCCGGGCACCTCAGAAAAATTAAACCTTTTTTTTTTTTTATGGTTTTTTGATTTTGTTTGTAAAACAAATTACACAGATATATAGCTATTGTTTGACGTAATAGCTGGTGGCAGAGTGGCAGCAGAAGGTAAATCTGTGTACCCTGGCAGTGGGAAACACAGACAGACAGCAGAAGGGCAGTACACAGCAGCCCACTGTAGGTGTAAAATGTGTGGCTGCAGGCGACGTAATAGTCAAAGTGAACCAGGCTGGCTTAGTGAGCAGGAGCCAGGAGGTGGTAAAGGGTGGTAAGGCACATTAACGATGGTTCTTAGCCAGTTCATGTCCCCCTCTCGCCGACAACAGGGGCCAGGAACTCGCCTTCCACCCACGCCTGGTTCATCTTGAGAAACGTCAGTCTGTCCACAGACTTGTGAGACAGACGTGAGCGTTTCTCGGTGACCACACCACCAGCTGCACTGAAGCAGCGCTCGGACAGCACGCTGGAAGGGGGGCAGGACAGCACTTCCAGGGCGTACTGCGCCAGCTCGCTCCAGATCTCCAGGCGCTTGACCCAATACTCCATGGGATCAACAGGGGCATCGCTGTCAAGCCCGCTGTAGGACCCCATGTAGTCAGCCACCATGCGGGTCAGGCGCTGGCTGTGACCGGTGGAGGATGCTGCTGCATGCACCTCCTCTCTAGTCACTGCTGCCGGAGCCTCTACAGTCCTGTAGAGCTCGTGGCTGAGAGACAGCAGGTCTGTGGGGCGCTTGCTGCTGGATGCAGGCACCTGCTGCTGCCTCTGTGCTGGCTGCTGGACAGTGGGGGTGGAAGGCTGGGGGAAGGCTTCCTCCAAGCGCTCAACAAGGGCCTGCTGCAAGCTCCTTATTTGTTGCGCTGGGTCTCCTCCTGCAGGCGGCAGGAACTGGCTCAACTTCCCCTTGAGGCGTGGGTCCAACATCATGCTGATCCAGATGTCCTCCCTCTGCTTCATCTGGATCACCCTGGGGTCTCTGCGCAGGCACGTCAGCATGTGCGCTGCCATTGGGAAGAGGCGGGCCACGTCTGCTGGCACATCGACGACAGTGCTGCTGTCCTCATCCTCCTCCTCTGCCTCGTCAGCCTCATCCTCTCTCCACCCCCGCACCAACTCAGCTGCACTGTGCTGCTCCCCCTCATCAGCAGCAAGGTCAGGGACCTCCACCAAGTCCTCCTCCTCCTCCCCCTCAGAGGTGGACTGTGCAGCTGCTTGCCGCTCCTGCTGGTCCAAGGCTGCCGCTCCCTGTTCCAGCAAAGCATCGAGGGCCCTGTTCAGCAGACAAACCAGGGGCACCCACTCGCAGACCATAGCATGGTCCCTGCTCACCATGTTAGTGGCCTGCAGAAAGGGAGCCAGCACTAAGCACACCTGCTGCATGTGCCTCCAGTCATCATCGGGGACGATGGACGGGATGTTGCTGGTCTTGTCCCTTCTCTGAGCGGCGGAAACAGTGGCCAGGGCAAGGTACTGGTTGACAGCGTGCTTCTGTTCAACCAGACGCTCCAACATCGCCAGGGTGGAGTTCCAGCGAGTCGGAACGTCAAGGATCAGCCGATGGCGTGGCAGATCCAGCTCCTTTTGCACGTCTTCCAGGCTCGCACAGGCTGCAGCCGAGCGCCGGAAGTGACGCACAACGTTCCTTGCCGTTCGCCCATCCCCTGGTAGGTGCGCAAGAACTTCTGCACTACCAGGTTCAGCACGTGGGCAAGACAGGGGATGTGGGTCAGGTTTCCCCTGTCTATTGCGGCAACCAGATTGGCCCCATTGTCGGCCACCACCTCTCCGACTCTGAGGCCTCTGGGGGTCAGCCAAATCCTCTCCTGCTCCTGGAGTTTGGCCAACACATGGGTTGCCGTCAGCTTGGTCTTCCCAAGGCTGACCAAGTGCAGCAGCGCTTGGCAGTGGCGGGCCTTCACGCTGCTGCTGAGGCGGGGGGTTTGGCCAGGTGTGCCGGAGGATGGCAGAGGATCGGAGGAACATGCTGCAGTTCCCCTGACCCTGCGGGGTGGCACCACCCACTGTGTTGCTGCTGCTGCTGTGCCCGCTGCTGCTCTCCCATCCTCACCCCCTTCCACCAAGCTGACCCAGTGGACAGTGAAGGACAGGTAGCGGCCTGTCCCGAAGCGGCTGCTCCAGGAGTCCATGGTTACGTGGACCCTTTCACCAACCGCGTGCTCCAGCCCTCGCTCCACATTGGCCATCACAAAGCGGTGCAGTGCAGGAATGGCCTTGCGGGAGAAAAAGTGTCTGCTGGGGAGCTGCCAGTCTGGGGCTGCGCAAGCAAGCAGCGCACGAATGTCGCTCCCCTCCTGCACGAGCGTGTACGGCAGG
The DNA here is from genome assembly GCF_040937935.1 of Hyperolius riggenbachi. Taxonomy (NCBI): domain Eukaryota; kingdom Metazoa; phylum Chordata; class Amphibia; order Anura; family Hyperoliidae; genus Hyperolius; species Hyperolius riggenbachi. Next base: position 263,922,733 of record NC_090651.1, on the reverse strand, counting down.
AGTTGGGAGCACATGGCCCGTGCCAGCAAGCCGTTCAGCTGCCGCACGCGACGGCTGCTGGGAGGCAGAGCCCTAACCACCCCCTGGAAGGACTCGCTCAAAAGGCTCTGGCGTGGCCTTTTGCTGGCACGGGAATCAGCAGACACAGCGGAGGAGGCCACTGAGGACTGGCTGCCAGAACAGGCCTCAGTGTCGGCGGCAGGAGTTGCAGAGGGGGGAGGAGCAATGCGTTTCCGCACTCCTGCTGGTGCTGCTGGAGGAGCAGGAGGGCGGGTGGCTGCTGTTGCTGCTGCTGCTGAAGGCTGTGCAGTGATGGGTGTGGTGCCACTGCCAGCACCAGATGCCTTCAGCCTCTGGAACTCCTCATGCTGGTGGAAATGTTTCGCAGCAAGGTGGTTGATGAGCGAGCTGGTGCAGAACTTTAAGGGGTCTGCACCTCTGCTCAACTTCCGCTGACAGTGGTTGCAAGTGGCGTACTTGCTGTACACAGTGGGCATGGTGAAATATCGCCAGATTGGTGACAGAAACATCCCCCTACGGCATGGAAGCGCTGCTGCCTGTCTCCCTGTGGTGATTGGGGGGGGGCTTGGGGGGCTTGGGTGCGGCTGGTGGTGGTACTGGCAGATGCTGCTGCTGCTGCTGCTGAGCCTGAGACACCAGCAGGCTGTGGGACCTGCCTACTGCTGCTGCCAATGCTTGCAATGATGCGCCTCCTTGCAAGGCCCACAAGAGCATCCTCCTCCTCCTCCTCAGAGCTGCTGAGGATGACATCCCCTGGAGGTGGTGGCACCCAGTCTCTGTCTGTCACCGGGTCATCATCATCCTCCCCCTCCTGAAACATGTCCTGCTGGGATGAGGACCCCCAAACTCCTCTCCTGATGCATGGATGGGCTGCTTGACTGTCGCCACAGTCTTGCTGTCCAATCCCTCATCCCCCAAAGTGCCCATCAGCATCTCCTCCTCAAAATCGCCAACAACAGCAGACAATTGACTCATGATGCCTGGGGTCAAAAGACTGCTGAATGACAGGTCGCCAACTGACGGTGAACTGGCCTCCTCCCCAGGCCCTGCTGGGCGGCTGCTGCGAACAGGGGTGGTGGTGAGGGTGGAGGCCTCGGATGCAGAGCTGATGGCGGGCTGCTCATCCTCCGTCATCAGTTGCACCACAGTGTCTGCATGCTTTTCCTCAATGGGACGTTTCCGACCCGGCTGGAGGAAAATCGGAGCAGGTGCTACACGCTGCTGCTGCTGTGTCTCTGCAGCGTGAGTTGCAGATGCTCCTGCTGGGCGGCGCCCAAGGCGTCCACGGCCAGTGGCTATGGGAGGAATGTTAGCCACTGACGCTGCTGCTGCGGAACTGTGCATGGTGGCGCGCCCGCGCCCGCGGCTTGCCACAATGCTGCTCCCTCTCCTCCTGATTCCCTTGCTGCCCTTCCCCTTGCCCAAACCGCTCTGGCTGCCACTTCCAGACATCTTCGATGTTTTGGGCGTATAGACAAAAGTTTTTTAAAAGGGCGGGTGAAAAGTGGGGTACTTTAATGGAGTGGGTTGGTGGGTGAGGTGACTGAGTGAGTGTCCCTAGTACAGTAAGTAAGTAGTAACAGTCAGGAAGTACAACTAGCAGTTACAATAATCAGTAGTAATCACAAGTAAATTTAGTGTGTGTACACTACAGACAGTGAGTGCACGCACGCGCAAACACGCGCAGGAGCTAGCCTATGAACAGTGACTGAGTGAGTGTCCCTAGTACAGTAAGTAAGTAAGTAGTAACAGTCAGTAAGTACAACTAACTAATTACAATAATCAATCAGTTATCAGAAGGAAATAGAGTGTGTGTAGTGTGTGTACACAGACAGTGAGTGCACACACGCAGGAGCTAGTAGCCTATGAACAGTGACTGAGTGTCCTAGACTCCTAGTACAGTAAGAGTAAGTAGTAACAGTAAGTACAACTAACTAATTACAATAAGCAATCAGTTATCAGAAGGAAATAGAGTGTGTGTAGTGTGTGTACACAGACAGTGAGTGCACACACGCAGGAGCTAGTAGCCTATGAACAGTGACTGAGTGTCCTAGACTCCTAGTACAGTAAGAGTAAGTAGTAACAGTAAGTACAACTAACTAATTACAATAAGCAATCAGTTATCAGAAGGAAATAGAGTGTGTGTAGTGTGTGTACACAGACAGTGAGTGCACACACGCAGGAGCTAGTAGACTATGAACAGTGACTGAGTGTCCTAGACTCCTAGTACAGTAAGAGTAAGTAGTAACAGTAAGTACAACTAACTAATTACAATAATCAATCAGTTATCAGAAGGAAATAGAGTGTGTGTAGTGTGTGTACACAGACAGTGAGTGCACACACGCAGGAGCTAGTAGACTATGAACAGTGACTGAGTGTCCTAGACTCCTAGTACAGTAAGAGTAAGTAGTAACAGTAAGTACAACTAACTAATTACAATAATCAATCAGTTATCAGAAGGAAATAGAGTGTGTGTAGTGTGTGTACACAGACAGTGAGTGCACACACGCAGGAGCTAGTAGCCTATGAACAGTGACTGAGTGTCCTAGACTCCTAGTACAGTAAGAGTAAGTAGTAACAGTAAGTACAACTAACTAATTACAATAATCAATCAGTTATCAGAAGGAAATAGAGTGTGTGTAGTGTGTGTACACAGACAGTGAGTGCACACACGCAGGAGCTAGTAGACTATGAACAGTGACTGAGTGTCCTAGACTCCTAGTACAGTAAGAGTAAGTAGTAACAGTAAGTACAACTAACTAATTACAATAATCAATCAGTTATCAGAAGGAAATAGAGTGTGTGTAGTGTGTGTACACAGACAGTGAGTGCACACACGCAGGAGCTAGTAGACTATGAACAGTGACTGAGTGTCCTAGACTCCTAGTACAGTAAGAGTAAGTAGTAACAGTAAGTACAACTAACTAATTACAATAATCAATCAGTTATCAGAAGGAAATAGAGTGTGTGTAGTGTGTGTACACAGACAGTGAGTGCACACACGCAGGAGCTAGTAGCCTATGAACAGTGACTGAGTGTCCTAGACTCCTAGTACAGTAAGAGTAAGTAGTAACAGTAAGTACAACTAACTAATTACAATAAGCAATCAGTTATCAGAAGGAAATAGAGTGTGTGTAGTGTGTGTACACAGACAGTGAGTGCACACACGCAGGAGCTAGTAGACTATGAACAGTGACTGAGTGTCCTAGACTCCTAGTACAGTAAGAGTAAGTAGTAACAGTAAGTACAACTAACTAATTACAATAAGCAATCAGTTATCAGAAGGAAATAGAGTGTGTGTAGTGTGTGTACACAGACAGTGAGTGCACACACGCAGGAGCTAGTAGCCTATGAACAGTGACTGAGTGTCCTAGACTCCTAGTACAGTAAGTAGTAACAGTAAGTACAACTAACTAATTACAATAATCAATCAGTTATCAGAAGGAAATAGAGTGTGTGTAGTGTGTACACAGACAGTGAGTGCACACACGCAGGAGCTAGTAGCCTATGAACAGTGACTGAGTGTCCTAGACTCCTAGTACAGTAAGTAGTAACAGTGAGTACAACTAACTAATTACAATATTCAATTACAATAATCAATCAGTTATCAGAAGGAAATAGAGTGTGTGTAGTGTGTACACAGACAGTGAGTGCACACACGCAGGAGCAGCTAGTAGCCTATGAACAGTGACAGTGAGTGTCCTAGTACAGTTACAGTATATAACTACAATACTAATACAATCAGTAGTAAAGGACAGCAGAAATACTGGTATAGAATAGAGAGAAATAAACAGAGGACAGGAGGACAGCTGCCCACACAGGCAAGGCCCTGAGGCCTAAAGCTGTAAGCCTGCAGCAGCTGGCCTGTCTCTATGTAACACAAAAGCTTCTAACTAAAATACAATGTCTAACTAACTAACAACAATATAGGTGTGTATAGGAGGTGTATGTGAGCAAAAACGCTAGGTAAATGACCACAATAAAGCTCTTGCTAAGCCAAAGCACAAAGGAGCAACTCTCTCTCTATGCAAGTCTCGGGCAAGGACGGAGAAACGTAACATGGCGGCCGCTATTTATAGGGTAGGGGCTGGCCAGGGTCCCCCTCTGTGATTGGCTGCCGTCAGAGGGCCTGGGAGCCCTCTGATTGGCTCTAAGGACATCAATCTGGGCTATGACGCTATTCGAGCTTGGTACCGAGCTCGAATAGCGCCGTTTGCTCGAATAGCTCGAATAGTGAATGGGCTATTCGAGTGTACGCGAATAGCCCATTCGAATAGCTACAGCTATTCGGAGCTCGAATACCGAGCTCGAATAGCTGGAAAAGAGCTCGAATATTCGAGCTACTCGAATATTCGAGCTCTGCTGAGCACCACTGGTTAGCACATGTAAACTACTTAGCACCGTAGTTAGCACATGTAAACTACTTAGTACCGTTATTAGCACATGTAAACTACTTAGCACCCTAGTTTTTTAAAAAAAATTCAGTGTTTATTCAACAAAGAAAAGGAACATATGACAGACTATGCAGTGTAGCAGTGCGCCTCCTAACTTTTCCAACAGTAGCTTCAGCATCAATTATCACTGTGGAAGATGAGAGGTATTGTTAACAATAATATAATGATCATCACATAATATATAGAGCTCAGATTGAATTTAAATTTCCAATTATTCTATATTTTACAAGAGCATAATTAGCAAGACCAGGGGTATCTAACCATGAAGCTTAGCACCCTAGTTAGCACGGTGCTAAGTAGTAGTTTGCATGTCCTAACTACGGTGCTAAGTAGTTTGCATGTGCTAACTACGGTTCTAAGTTTGCATGTGCTAACTACAGTGCTAAGTAGTTTGTTTGTGCAACTACTTAGCACCTTAGTTAGCACGCCCAAAGCCTTTAGGCGTGCTAACTGGGTTAGCACCATTTACTGAAATGAGCCCAATGAGTTACTTTGAGATATAGGGCTTGATTCACTAACCAGTGATAACTCAGGTATCACGTGTTAAGGCTTTGCACATGCAAACTTGCGTGCTAAGCATTTTGCATGTTTAAAGTTTATGCCGTTTGCGTGCTAAGTTTCAGCGCGTGTACGGCGTTACGTCGTATGCACAATAAGTGCACTTTGCACGTGATAACTACGGCGCTTCGCGTGTTAACCTATTAGAGTATATGCGTAGCACGCCAGTGCTAAGCTGGTTTGCACGCGATATAATGCACACAAAACTTTACCTGCGTAAACTATTGACTTTGCGTGAAGTCAATAGTCATAAAGCTTTACGCGCATGATATCACGCGCAAAGCAGCTTAGGACTTTTGTGAATCAAGCCCATAGCTAGTGATATGATTTTGATTTTTTTCAACATACAGTGTTAAGTACCATGAAAAATATCAGTGCTATTTTACAAAAAATAATATGGAATTTTACAAATAAATATTCTGCTTTTGAAAATTAACTGGTTTTGAAAGTCTGTCATCAATACTTTGGGGTAAGAATATGTATTTGGGCTTTACTGATTTTGGCAAATTGTACACTTGCTTGGGGTGAGGAATGCAGGAGTACAAATGGTTTATATGGTCATGGATACAATTAGGCCTCTTTCACAGTGGGACGGTGCGGTGTGTGATGTAATGGACGAATTCCAAAGCAGAAAGTCACACTGCAATGGAAAACCTATGAGATATTCACAGTGCATCCGGTGTGATGTGATCTAGCGGAGTACGGTATCCCAGTGCACTGCATGCGGTGTATTGCCGATTGGTGCACACATTCATAGTAACAGTGAAGCATACATTTTATTGACTTTGCTTCACTATATATAATGCAACGTGCACATAACATGCGGTGCAACTTTTTCTTCTTTTGCATTGCATTCCTGCTTATGCAGAATGTGCACCGCAACACCCCACTGGGAACCTTGCCTTATGCAACATGTCTGCACTAAAGCACCTATGTAATAGTAATATTACTTGAGAAGGATGGGAATAGTGATGTTGTTATTGTCTGCTTAGCTTCTGTTAGGGCTGATGCATATCAATAGCGCTTTTGAGCGCTTTCAAAATCCCTAACGTTTTCGAAAATCGCTTGGCTAATGTGTTTACATGCTCTTGTTCACATCAGAGTGGTGTGATATGTTTTCCCAAAAGCAAACGCAGGTCCTAAAGCATTTTGGAGGTGATCATGCCTCAATGTAAAGTATAGGAAAAGTGGAAAGTCGCTTTAAAATGCTCTGAACAGAAGTGTTTCTTCCCAAAGCTGTTCACTTCCAGAACAAAGTTTACAAGAACTGCAAAATCACTACAACCAAACGCTCCAAAATCGATAGGCATAAATAGGAAATCACTTGGCACATGCCCAGAATCGCTACTGCAGATCGCTTTTAAAAAAACCGCTAAGCATTTGTGATTACATGAATGAATAGGAAATCGCTAGGCACAAGCCCAGAACCGCTACTGCAAATCGTTTAAAAAAACACTGAGGGCTTATTCACAGTGGGACATTGCGGAGCTGCGTTGTAAACTCTTATAACGCAGCTTACCGCACTGCAATGCTAATCCTATGGGACGTTCACAGTGCGACATTAGCGTTGCATTGTAAGGTTTAGTGTTATTATAACGCACTGCTGCAGCGTGTTACCTTTATATGCATATATTACCAGGTACTGGAAAGCCTGTATGCTTTACTGTACCTACTGTATGCGACGGTAACGCAGCGTCAATCTGTGTTACCACCTTTTTTTTTGCGTTGCATTGTAATGTTGTGTTGTGATTTTTAACGTTGCATTACAACGCAACATCCCACTGTGAATACAGCCTTATGCTACGCACACACTTGAGATAAAAGTCTTTGGAAAAGGCAAGATCACAGACCAATTTTACCCCCTTCCATGTAGTATGAGAGCCATACTCTACACAGTCTATTCTATGGAGCTTAACTCCTCATCAGATAAAAATCTTTGCAAGATGCTGTACACAAAGATGTTGTACACATTCAAAAGATCAGTATCTGCAAAAGATCTGTTCCTGCAAAAGATCTGTTCCTGCAAAATGCATTCATAGTCTATGATATCTGCAGATCCTCATACACACCTTGTTTAACAGACATTCATCTGCAGATCAGACAATCATCTGCAGATCTGAAGATCCATCATGGTGGATCTGATGTGCAGATGAATGTCTTTTAAACAAGGTGTGTATGAGGATCTGCAGATATCATAGACTATGAATGCATTTTGCAAGAACTGATATTTTGCAGGAACAGATCTTTTGCAGATACTGATCTGTTGCATGTGTACAGCATCTTTGTGTGCAGGATCTTGCAAATTGTTATCTGTTGAGGAGTTCAGCTCCATAGAATAGACTGTGTAGAGTATGGCTCTCATACTGCATGGAATGGGGTAAAATTGGTCTGTGATCTTGCCTTTTCCAAAGACTTTTATCTCATGTGTGTACGTAGCATAAGTGTTTGTGATTACACTTAGCAGTTTTTGGTGTGCACTAGGCCTAACAAGTAAATTCAAAGCCAGGTCTGAATAGCTAAACAGCCTGCACAAAAAGACAGTCCATAGCCCATCAGTAACACTTTTGGCAACCTGATCTAGCATTGCACTCTATTCTGACTATTGCAAAGCTACTGAGAAAGGGAGAGGCATGTGATAGGAAGAGGGGTGTGTAGTAGATTTATCTTAATGATACAGATGACAACCACATTAGAAATGTCAGATAATAATTGCACCTGGAATATAGCCTAAACCTGCTACTAAGCCGGGCAAAACATCCTTATTTATTTTTTACCACAGAAATTCCAGCTTCAGTCCTGATTAATAACCAGAACATTGCCAGTGTGAAGAAAAAAGGCCCTTTTATTTAAAAAATGACTTATTGATTCCTGCATAAAACATATACATAATCTACTAAAACAAATAGATGAATGTAATCATTGTTATAACACAGATAAGAAAATTTAATTAAAATAAATAGCTCTGAAAATGAAAGTTCCACGGCCGCCGCTGATTATTTCATTTTGCACGAATAACTGGCAGCAGCAGGGAGTTATTTAAAGAGATCAATTATCTTCTTTAAATAAAACCAGCCAGACAAATGATTCATTCCTAAAGAAGATGAGTTGATGTGACATGAATGGTCAGTTCCAGAGGCCTCTGCAAACAGTTTCCCAGCCTACAGAATCCATAGAGAGGGAATGCTGGGAGATCTAACAGTACCAAACTGAACTGACGTGACAGAGTACCTGCTGCAGTGATAAGTTCACACAGAATCATATTATCTCATGCTATGCACTTACAAATAAAACATTCTTAGCTCGTTCCAAAATTACAGAAGGCTCTTATTATATGTTTCATTACATTAATAACATGACCAATCAAAAAATAAAATACTGTCTAATTTATTTTAGACCGGATGCCCTAATGAGCATCCTCATTATTCTTTTAGCTTGAACTGTTTTGTAACATCTCTAAAACACTTTGAAATTTTACAGGAATGCACATACTGATGACATACTACATACAGTACATATGAGGATAACTAACAGAGGCAACAAGATAGAATACAAATTATTACAACATTTAAAAAGGGAGGTAGTGGTGGACTTATCACCCCAAAAAGACCCAAATAGTCTGTATTCAGTGAAAGTTCTTTAATTGTAAAACTCCAAAATTTTGCAACGCGTTTCTGAAGATACATCCCGCTTCTTCAGGCAACAAAAAACAGGAGCAGCTGGGAGGATAAAATAAACAAGCTGAGAGATTATTCACTAATGGTATGATATTATAAGGAAAATAGGTACAATAAGCTGTAAACACAATGGTAAAAACGTATCTTTCTACAGAGAGTGACTTTTTAGCTTGATTGGGGTCAGGTCTAATCTCTGCACCTGCCAATACAGTGATTGTGAGGAGGACCATTTCTATTTATATAAGAACTCATCCTATATCACTATACTACACTATCTTGGGCTCTCAATTTTGTTTTCCTCGTATCCCTTTAAGCATACATACAGTACATGCTTATGTTATTATAATTATATTAATCAAGAAAGAGGAAGTAGAATTATGTTAAATTATATAGTAAATGTTATTTCTAATAATTAAAGTGGAATTATACTCCCAAAACTAAAATTTTGTAAGTACTCTTAGTTATATAAAATAACATTTGAAATCAATCCCACACATTCTCTGTGTATAAATACATACAGTTTCACTGCAGAGAGCAGGACAAGTTAGCTCTGGCTAAAGGCAAATGTAATATTTGCCGGCTGAAGCTCTCTGAAGGCATGTGCCTTTACTCTGCCCCCCTTAGTTTTAGGAGTATAATACCACTTTAAAGTGATTGATCTAATAATAATTTACTTAATTTTATTGCACAAATCACAGCTTATTTGACTAACAAGGTGATAATTAACATGTGTACAGCACACCTTTTAAAATGTACACACGCACACCCTGTAAAATGTACAGCACAACATGTAAAATATACAAGTGTTATATGTACATATAAGTGATGTATAAACAGCAATACCAAAGTACAATTGCAGGTGCCTTTCTGATTGTACATACAGCACTACCAAAGTAGAATTACAGAGGTGCCTTTCTGATTGTACATACAGCACTGCTAAAGTACAATTACAGAGGTGCCTTTCTGATTGTACATACAGCACTACCAAAGTAGAATTACAGAGGTGCCTTTCTGATTGTACATACAGCACTACCAAAGTAGAATTACAGAGGTGCTTTTCTGATTGTACATACAGCACTACCAAAGTAGAATTACAGAGGTGCCTTTCTGATTGTACATACAGCACTACTAAAGTACAATTACAGAGGTGCCTTTCTGATTGTACATACAGCACTACCAAAGTACAATTGCAGAGGTGCCTTTCTGATTGTACATACAGCACTACCAAAGTACAATCAGAAATGATCAATGCGATGGAAATAATCTCTCCTTGCATTCATCTTTCATGTAAATTACATGCAACTTGAAAATGGACCAACCAAAATAACTTCCTGTCATTTTTTGTTGGTCCAAGTTCAAGCAGCATAATATTTACATGAAATGTGAACGCAAGGTGACATTATTTGCATGCCATCGATCATCCCTAGTCAGAAAGAAAAGTCTTACTTAAACGGAGCTTATAATCTAATGCAGCCTTTCTCAAGGTTTCACTCTAGAGCAGAGCTGGGCAAACATTACGCATCCTGGGCCACAGGTTGCAGAAGTGAGGCATGAAGCTGCTTATTGCACATGTGCTTAAAGAGGATCTGTAACGTCAAAAGATCCCCTGGCGGGTACTCACCTCGGGTGGGGGAAGCCTCCGTATCCTAATGAGGCTTCCCACGCCGTCCTCCGTCCCTCAGGGGTCTCGCTGCAGCCCTCCGTGAAAGATGACGTCAATATTTACCTTCCCGGCTCCTGCGCAGGCACTCTGACGGCTGTCGGCTCCGAAGTAGGCGGAAATACCCGATCGCCGTCGGGTCTGCTCTACTGCGCAGTCGCAAGGTTCCGGCGCCTACGCAGTAGAGCGGACCCGACTGAGATCGGGTATTTCCGTGTAGTTCGGAGCCGAAAGCAGCCACAGCGCCCCCGCTGGAGCCAGCAAAGGTAAATATTGAACTGACAGTCGGGTCTGTCGCCGGCTGTTCGGAGGGCTGCAGCGAGACCCCCATGGGACAGAGGATGGTGTGGGAAGCCTCATTCGGATCCGGAGGCTTCCCCCACCCGAGGTGAGTACCCCCCAGGGGAGGTTTTTGATGTTACAGAGTCTCTTTAAGTAACTTTGCAGTGGAACTGCACACCTAAAGTGTAACATTTCATTGGGTATTACTTAGTCTATGGATACCACCCAATTGCTGGACTGGACTAAACAGTGACCCCACCCCTTATCCAGCTCAGGAGGTATCGCCTGATACTACAGGGTGGGCCATTTATATGGATACACCTTAATAAAATGGGAATGGTTGGTGATATTAACTTTCTGCTTGTGGCACATTAGTATATGTGAGGGGGGAAACTTTTCAAGATGGGTGGTGATCATTCAACTGGCCCACGACAATCAATCCACTTTCCAAGAGGCATCTTCTTACAGATGCCTCTTGTGCTGCTGCATCCTCCATAGGTTCCCGATGCGTGTCAGGAACCATGTCAGAGGACCAGCAGTGGTAGGTGTACAAACAAGAAAGGAGGATGGCCCCCGGTGCTGTAATAAGTTACTTCGTTGCTTGCTGCTCGTCACAGCTGGGGAGGAGACAAAGAGGCACATGATAATCCATTTGTATACGATCCAGAGGTTTCTAGCAATAGTGGAGCCCAATGTGTACTTTAGGTGCCGGATCACTGAAATTTCCTGGCTGGTTGTGGCAAAAGCAGCACAAATCATCAATAGTGTGACACTTCAGCGACTGAGATTACGGCTCTGACATTATTGGGGATAGGTTAGTGTTAGGAGTAGGCAGAGAGTAGGTTAGAGTGAGAAGAAGGTTTGGTAAAGTGACAGTAGAAATTACTGATATACTAGAGCGGTTTCACCTGACACCCAAATTACAATGGAACCCTTTTTAAAAGTACGCTTTTCTGTGTCATGTTTCAGCCTATTCCTGTGCTAGGACAGAATGATCTGGACAGTGGCTTTGCAGTCACAGGAAATGCCTCACTAAGCCATGTGCTTTTCAAATGTTTGACCTTATACAGAATGGCCTATTCTCTATGCATTATAATATTTCTATTCCCCCATAAAACAACCTGTTCTACACCAACAAAACGTTCAGCTTTGTTTGGAGCACCTGCCGCTTGCTGGATTTATGATTTGTGTTTTGGCATCTTTAAAAAGAATATCCCCCTCCAGAGAATTTGCTTATTTTTTTTTCTTTTTTAAGATGTCATATTTTCCTATTACACACTTTGAATATATTGCTACAGAATAACTGATTAATTCATCGGTAGAGCCAATAAAAGACACATTAAGCAGATGTGCAGAACATTGTGAGAGCAATAGGATGTATGATTCATGATATTTATTTAAAACCAGCAAATGATAATAGAAAAAAAAATGCAGAAAATACAAGGGAAAAAAATCAACAAAGGAAAAGAATAGAAAAGCAAAGGATGTGCTAAAACAAGGATCATTAAGCTGGCCATACACTGGCCCGATTTACCGCCGTTTCGACAGCAGATTCGATCACTGGGATCGAATCTGCTGCCAATCGTTCGCGCTACACGCCGAATTTCGATTCATTTCGTCCGATCCCGTCGATCGCGCCGTGCGGAAAATTACCGTCGATCGCCCACGGGTAAAGAGCGCATCGCTAGCGGCGTTCGAGTGCCCGACGACCGACGCAATAGAGCCCGCATACATTACCTGCTCCGCCGGCGCGACTGCCCCCGCTCGTCTCCGCTCTTCTCCGCTCTGGTCTCCGGCATGCCTTCACTTATTCCTGCCCGGCAGGAAGTTTAAACAGTAGAGGGCGCTCTACTGTTTAAACTTCCTGCCGGGCAGGAAGAAGTGAAGCATGCTGGAGCCGGAAACCAGAGCGGAGAAGAGCGGAGACGAGCGGGGGCAGTCGCGCCGGCGGAGCAGGTAATGTATGCGGCGGGGGGGGGGGGGGGGGGAGCGGCGGCAGCAGCACCACCACCACAACAGATTGTGAACGGTTTCAGGCTGAAATTGGTTCACAATCTGTTTGCAGTAAAGGTAGCCATACGATCCCTCTCTGATCAGATTCGATCAGATAGGGATCTGTCTGTTGGTCGAATCTGATGGCAAATCGACCAGTGTATGGCCACCTTTAGAGTCTTATCCTGACAGATTTGTAATTGTTAGCAAGCGACACCCATTTTTACATCTGATGCAGCTGTTCCACATATAAATCCCTTTGGAAAAGGCAGTGATGTGGCCAAGAATCTCTCCAATCAGTATGGAGGTTCTAGCAGGGTGGGTGATCCCTAATTTGAACAGCAGTCACTGACCATCTCCCCCCCTGTATTGCTGAGAGATTAAGGGTCCTTTTCCACTGTGAATTGCAACTTCACGCATACCCTCTTGCATGTTTCCACCACATTTTTACTTACTACATGATGGGTGTATGATAGGTTTGGAATTTGGACAAGATAAAAAAATTCGAATTACTGAATTGCATATCACCATTGCTATGCAATTTGTCTGCGTTCCTATGCTTTGTACAGAACTAATGTTTGCAATTGCATTGCAATACACCAAACTAATAGGAACATTCCTGTGCAGTTTGCATTAGTCTAGGCAGGAGCAAAGAGCTGCTATTGCAAGAGGACCTTAAAGCCTGTTTTCCACACTGCGCGATTCAATGCCGCTGTCAGTGGAAATGCGATTTGCAAATTGCAAGGATGTGTACAATTATATAGATTGTGGCAATCCATTTCCTTTTTTCTGATTTTTGTCTGAATGCAAATGTACTGCCCAGTACATTTTTTTGTGCAGTTGTGTTTGTATTAAAAGTACAAGAACCCAATAAAATTGTGTACAAAATGCTGTGCTGTAGTTTTCCATACGATTTTTTCACAACTTTCCTGTTGAGATGTCATTTTATCTGTGTTGGCCACAGGGAACACAAGTCCACAAGCTATCCAGCTGCAAACTACTTGTTTTGTTCAGTCACTTTGCAGTTGTGTCCGACTCTTTGCAACCTCATGGACCACAGTATGCTTCTATCCTCTACTGCCTCTCAAAGCTTGTCCATACCCGTGCTTGTTGCTTTTGTCCACAATATTTACCAGCATAAGGGTCTTCCTCAATGAATTCTGCCTTCTTATTGTGTGTACAAAGTATTTCAGTTTCAAGGTTTTGCTGAAATGGTGGAAATAAAGCTTTACTTACCTGTGGTGATCATTACGGAGGGGACAGCTGGACAGTGGAGCATTGTGGAATTGCAGCAAGGGACCACACAGACTTCTAGGGACTGGAAGAAGCCCCAAGTAAGGAAAACTTATGAGCTGTGTTCAGATCATGTATCCTTTAAAAAAGCTGCGGACCCTTTCACACTGGGGCGGTGCAATATTTTTATTCACTGCAGGGCAGTGAAAGTCTGTAATAATAATAATAATAAACCGAACATTTGTATAATGCTTTTCTGCTGTCTGACTCAAACTGCAGCCACTGGGAAACACTCAAGAGGCCACCCTGCAATGTTAGGGAGTCTTGCCTTGAACTCCTTACTGAATAGGTATTGATCCTGGCTAGGATTCAAACCCTGGTCTCCCATGTCAAAGGCAGAGCCCTTAACCAGTACACTATCCAGCCACTAGGGCCATTCATACCGATGCTGTGCAGTGCAACGTGACAGAAGTGACATTTTTGCTGCATCCCTGAGGACAAATCTATGTTACACCGCTGTTCTGTGGCGATGTGCGGCAGACCAGAAATTATGTAAGCTTATGGTGAAGCGTGCATTTTAAAATGCCCATCACAGTTTTTACGCATCGCGCATGTGCGGAAGCGTATTTTAGCAATACGCTTTTGCGCACATCATCGCTTCAAGTGAACATCACTTCCTGCTTGCCTGGAAGTGCGCTGTAATCCCCGAAGGCCTTGTTTTTGGTGGGGCAGTGTGAACATATTTTCACAATTGTTCTTCTATTTTACATACATTTGCAGAATCCTTTAACCTATTTTCCCAGAACCTGCAAAATTATGTTTGAATTAGAATTTCGCTCAAAAATGAGTAATTACGATTTTGCTAAATTTCACATAATTTTTGTAATTACAATTATGATCGTAACTGAAAAATCGCAGTCGTGAAGAATTACTCAAAACTTTGTGTAATTATGACTATATACACATTTTTGTAATTAAACACATTTTTGTCCTGAATTTCTGCCTAAAACACAAAGATAAGTATTTCGTGTTACACGTAATTTTGTGTATTTTTTTTTTGTTATTGCACAAAATTGTGAGTAATATGAAAGTAAACACAAAATTATGATTTCATGCAAAATTATGACTTTAAGTTATGATAAAATTATGATTTTGTGTTATTATTGCAAATTTTGTGTTGTAATTATGCAAACGTGAAATTTCGGCTCATCAGTAGTACTAGCCTACAGTACTGAGATGAACATCTCTGTACGAAGTGATGTCATAACATCAGGGTCTTCTCCAATGAATCCTGCCTTCTTATTGTGTCCAAATTTACTTATTATGTATTTTATTTATTTATTGTATTTATAAAGCGACAACATATTACGCAGCGCTGGACATTAATTTAGGTTACAGACAATATTTAGGGGTGACATACAGCAATATGATGATACAGGAATACAAGAAAACCAGATCACACAGCACAGTATGAGTACAAGGTAATGCTTAGTCAGTCACTGGATGGGAGCATGGAGATTAGGCAAGTTAGGTTCACTCAAATGTATAGCATGGGTTTACAGTAATAGAGGTGCATGATCAGGTAGGACACAAAACATAGGCGGACTGGCCCGGGGGGACAGGGGGCGATTTCCCCCCGGGCCGCTGCCTGCTCACATGAGCAGGGCCGCTGTGCAGCAGCAGCTGTTATTACAGCTGCCAGTCCTGTGTCAGATATGCGGCCGTGCGATCTCCTCGCTAAGCCCCGCCCCCAGCGGGGATCGCGCTAAGCCCCGCCCCCAGTGAGTGTCCCGCTAAGCCCCGCCCCCTGCAGTGAGCTCTTTACCTTCCCAGTTCCCAGGCACTCTGCCTGATCTGATGCCTGACGGAGCTGTTCTGCAGCTGTAATGTCAGGTCAGAGTCCAGAGCGAGAGCTCCGCATCCTCCTCCCCCTGATTCTTCCCCATGTTAGCAGGCTGCCTACTGAAGCCTACCATTGGAAAATTGTCCTGTTTGGCTACTGTAGTGAAGAAACTCCGCCCCCCCCCCCACACACACACACACACACAACCGGGAGCTTTTTTTTTTTATTGGAGGCCATTGCAGTGCTTTACACAGGACATTCCCTGCAAGGGGTGAAATTGTAAGGGGACCCTGCTGCCTACCACAGAAAAGAGGCAGAGGAGGGGATGAGGAGGTAACACTGTGTGTGTCTGTATATATGTTTTTGGCACACTGTAAAAGGGGGGTTCCACCACACTAGAGAAAGCTGCATGGGAGTTTGGTTGACTTAAAGCGGACCTGAACATGTAACTCCCATTAGGACTCTGCCCCACTTACCTGGGGCTTCTGCCAGCCCCTTGCAGCCGTCACGTGCCCACGCTGTTTCCAATCGTTCCTCCTCTGCGGCTCACTTTTGTTCATGCCTTCTAAGTCGACGTCCACTGCGCCTGCGCAGCCCAGGCCGCGTGCAACCTCATACGTACTCCTGTGGCCAGGAACATCCTGCGCAGGCGCAGTACGAGAAAATCTCTACTGCACCTGCGCAGTACCCTCCCAGCGCTGGGAGCGCGAATGAGGACACACAGGCGCAGTGGATGGCGACTGCCAGAAGAGAAAGTGAGCTGCGGCGGTGGAACAGAGGATCATTTAGAAATGATGTGGGCACAGGATGGCTGCAGGGGACTGGCAGAAGCCCCAGGTAAGTGAAACTAATTTTACAGCTACAGTAGCGCAACAACCGACGGACAACTAGCTGCTGTTTCCCAAATGTAAATGTCCCACCCCCAGGTGCCTGTGCATTGTAAATCTCACTTGTCCAACTGCGGCAACTTCTGGTCTCTTTTGCTGCTTCCCTCAGGCGCATGTGACATTACCCATGCACCAGGTGGCATATGCATCACCTCGTGCTGGCGCTCTGTGTGACAGCTGTGGCACTTGGTGGAGACAGCAGAGAAGACTGGGAGTCGATGCAACCGGACAGGAGAGATTACAATGCAGAAGCACCTGCAGCCAGGCGAGATCGGCGGCATCACAAGACCGATTCCCAAAAGATTTCATGCATTGGAAATAGGCCTGCGAATCTGCGATGTATGGGCTGCCAACAGATCTCCAATCAGAGAGAAATCTGTCCCTTAGTCGATATGCCCATACATCACTAGATGTTTGGGCACCTTCACACTACCACTACACCTAACACTAACCCTTCTACTACCACCTAACACTATTCTCTTTACTACTGCTTCACCAAACACTATCCCTCCTACTACCGCACTAACGCTATATCTAACACTGACCTACGGCTGGATCCACACTTGTCTTGTTTGCATATGTTGTCTGATAGTACTGCATTGATATCAGTTGTTTTTCTGTATTTGAAAAACACATTCAGTGTGAACTAGCCCTTTGATTAACATTAATTCTCAGTTTTCCTGTGCAGAAAATTCACAGAAAAGCTGACAAGTGTGGACAGGCCATTACTGCGGCTACACCTAACACTAACCTTCCTACAACCACTTCACCTAACGCTGACCTCCCCGCCACTACACCAAACACTAATCCTCCTACTACCGTACACCTAACGCTAATCTCACTGCGGCTATACCTAACACTAACCTTCCTACATCCACTTCACCTAACGCTGACCTCCCTGCCACTACACCAAACACTAATCCTACTACCGTACACCTAACACTAATCTTCATACTACCGCTACACCTAAACCTCACCGCCACTACACCTAGCACTAACACTCCTACTAATGCTACTCAATGCCACAACTTCTAACACCAAACATTCTATCCCTACACATTACACTAACCTTCCTACTACAGCTACAGCTATCACTAACCCAACTACCCCAGCTGCTTATTGCACCTACTTCTAACACTAATCTTCCTAACCCCACACCTAATACTAAGCTTTCTACACATAATGATGCATCCTTAACTTTTGTTAAAACAATTGTGCAGAAAGTGAGCACTTGTTTGTGTTGGGGGGAATGGGGAAGCTATAAGAGGGATGGGGGTGCACTTCACCAACAAGGCATGCTTTACAGAGGAAGTGGGACCACCAGCTTAGGACCTGTTTCCACTACACGTGGATTCTGGATGCAGAAAACTGACTCAAATGAATGCTGATTTCCCATAGGCATTCATTGGAGTCAGTTTTCTGCATGCAGAATCCGTGTGTAATGGAAATAGGCCCTAAAGCTGTATGGGGATTAGGGGAGAGCTACTATAACAAATGTAAGATGGATGAGGGAGCCACTAGACCACCATAGTCTTCTGTTAAGGGGAGGGGGGACAACCAGGGAAAGCTACATTGGGATGGGGGGCACTTTTTCAGCATGGTGCTATGCGCACCATACATTTACTTGGGGCATGCTTGAAGGTGTAGCAGTGGTTTGCATGCAGTTGTGGAGGCCCTAAGCAGGGCTGGTTCTAGCTTTTTTGCTGCCTGAGGCAAACTTGTGAGGATGTGCCCCCCCCCCCCCAAATTGGAATGATCGCACAGAATCTGACCGCACGTTAACCTCAGTATAGGTAGGTAGCCAGGTATAGGTGCCCCCAGTATTGGTAACTAGGTACAGTTGCCCCCAGTATAGGTTAGCCAGGTACAGTTGCTCCCAATATAGGTTGGCCAGGCACTCTCCTCACTTCACGTTTCTGCCTGGTGCTGCCCCCAGACTTCTGCCACCTGAGTAAGTCGCCTCACTTGGCATCATGGGCAGACCTGGTCATAATAGTGCTAGGAGGGTTAATATACATAACTGTGTGTATTGCTTCTTTATACTATACTGTATACATTTGCACACAAAGATATATGCATTTGGGCTGGGGTTGACATGAAAGGGCCTCTAGGTTGTGTTTTCCCCCCAGGCCAAAGGGTCCCAGTCCTCCCCTGACACAAAAGGAGGAGGACCCCGCCCAAAGGCTTACAATCTAGAGGGAGAGGTAGGGACACGAAAAAGGTAGGGGACCAGAGTTCATCTGTGGGTTTAGAGCAATTATGAGGGGTGGTAGGCCAGAGTGAAAAGGTGAGTTTTGAGGGTCTTCTTGAAGGTGTTGAAGGAGGAAGCTGCACTAATGGGTCCAAAGTATTTCAATTTCAAGGATTTGGTGGAATAGTGTAAATAAAGCTTTACTTACCTGGGGTGATCTTTACAGAGGACAGCTGGACAGTGGAGCATTGTGGAGCATTGTGGAACTGCGGAAAGGGACCACACAGACTTCTAAGGACTGAAGAAGCCCAGGTAAGTTCCACCATTCATCTTGCATATCCTTTCAGCATTGCTTCTTCCAATGAATAGTCAGGGTTAATTTATTTAAGGATTGACTCATTTGATCTTCTTGCAGTCCACAGTACTTGCAAAAGTCTTCTCCAGCACAATTCAATGGTGTCATTTCTTCAATGCTCATGTAACGATCGGTGTCAGCACACAGAGAGAATCTGATTATTGGTGATCTGCAGTATCACCAAGAATACAGATATACACCTGATTATTGATGATCTGCAAAATCACCAATAATCCAAGTATAACTAACCTCTTGACACCTATATAGTGTGAGTGTTTGGTGCAACAGTAATGACTTTGAGTGGGACCACCCGAGGAGCAGGAGGTCCTTGGCAGTATGGGAAATACCTCCCTTCGGGAAGTGCAAAAACCTTCCAGCAGCCTGAGAGATCCAAAGGGGTGGAGCCCCAGGCTGGATAGTAGGAAGGACCTGTGGCTGAGTGACACCTGGAAGGTGGGTGTCACAAGCAGGTCTAGAGACTAATCTCTCAATGGAGAGGAAAAGCTCTCAAGGTCGGGCAAGCCAGGTCTGCAAAACACGTCCGTTATAAGATACAGAGACAGAAGGCTGATTCGGTAACCAAGGGCAGGCAGGGTTGGCAACAGGTGATCAGATATGCGTAGGTACCGAATCAGAAAGCAGAGGGATAGTCAGGAATGCAATAGGTCATAACAGATATCAAACAATGCCTAGTCTTGGGTGTGAGGTCCGTGGTCTCAACACCCCGGAACTAGTCTGAGGTATAATATGATGGTACACAGTATCCCTAGTCTTGGGTGTGAGGTCCGTGGTCTCGACACCCTGGAACTAGTCTGAAGTATAACACAATGATAACACAGAATCCCTAGTCTTGGGTGTAAGGTTCGTGGTCTCGACACCCTGGAACTAGTCTGAAATATAACACAGAAGTAATCTGGCTCAGTGTGAATTCCCAGGTCCACCTGGTTCTAACACACTGTGGGATCTGACTATGGTCTGAGTGCTTTCACGTAAGTTTTCGCAACAGCAGACAACTTGAGACTGACCAGCAGTAACTATATATAGAGTGGCGCTCCCCGGCGCCACCCATCACCGATCAACCAACAGCCACTTGCTCTGAGGTCAGCTGACCAACCTGGTCAGCTGATCCCTCCTCGTTTGTCATAAAGGTTCTGCCTCTCAGCGCGCACGCGCGTATTCCTCAACCTGTGTGAACTAACAGACCCAGCCACACCAGACGCATGCTGCTGCGTGCAAACCGCCGCGCTGGACGCGGAAACAGCCGCCTTGCTGCCAGTACACGCGGAGGCTTTTCCGCGGTCTATTACAGCTCAGTCTTCCTTATGGTCCAACTTTCACAACCACACATTACTACTGGGATACAAAATACTAGACCTGAACAAAAAAAAAAATGACCAAAAGAAATTGGTTTGCCACCACCAATGTAGTAACAAAAATCAATGTGCATGCACAAAAAGGTCTTTTGTGTGGGAGAAAGTGTTTAGGCAAACATGCTTTTTTTCAGTGAACATTGCAAAACACAATCACATATATGGAAATAAAAAAATCACACAAAAAACACAGAGAATAGTGTGCTGTAGAAGTTCAAAAATCATGATCACATCATAGTGCAATTGTGTCAGTCAAGCTGACAGGTAAAAATCTTTTGGACCCATTTCCACTATTGTGGAGTATGTAGCTTTTCCCCACACCTGAGTTGTTCGGGGCTTATTCAATCAATATGCTTGTTGTCAAAACGCATGCTGGTGTGATTCAGACACTATGCTGCAGTTTCCCACAGCACTCTGAAGCTCTATGGCTGTGCATGGCATGGCTATAGCAATTCAGCTGCAGCTTCGCAACAGCATGGGTACAATTTTGTTACCGGATCATTTGCTAGTAGAGGACACTGACTGCTGGTATAGAGAACATAAAAAGCAATGTTCTTCATGTAGTGCTTTTACATTTTTAGTTACAGTCTTGCCCGGTATAGTTACACTTTGTTAGGGCCGGTTCACACTTGTTTTAAAAACGTATCAGTTTTTAAAGCTCTGCAGAAACGCAGGAAGCAGATCCTATGTTAAAAATAGGACCCGCTTCCACTCATGCAGAAACACGGATCACACACGGATCCGTGTTGCACAGAAAGAAAATGTCGTGGAGGGTACGGATTAGAGATTTTTTCGTGGACTGAATGGGAAAATGTGTCTAGTGCAAGCCTATGACAAAGGACACTGTCTACTCTCTCTAGGCGTCGTATCCATGTCGCAAGTTTTCGTTCCTTAAATGCTGCCGGTGTGACATAATACTCATGCGTCCCGCCGTCCATCACCGCCGCCGCTCAGTCCATTCTGAACAGCCCGGAAGCCAACAGGGAAAATTCTCATTGCTTCATGTTGGACCAATGAGAATTCTCCCTGTTGCTAGGGAGACTTGCCCTGTTGCAGCCTATGGAGAGCCATGCTTCTGCTGGCCACTGGGCTGCTGAAGGGACCGAGCACGGGACAAGCGGCAGGACGAGCGGCGGTGTCTTGGAATTTGTTATAGGTTTTATTAAAGCAGGAGGGAAAGCCATACTATCCCATAAAAAACACTTAATTAACTAGATAAATCCTTGTTATACTTACATAACATATGTATTGTACTGGCCATCTTTTCATTTCAGTGAATTATTATAGAGTAAATAAAGATAAAACTGTTTCAGGCATTTCTCATTTTTAGTGCTTCTGACTGAAGCCAGTTTTTATGTCATTTCCTTTCTTACTCTTTTAATCTCCTAGAAACTGCACTGTCATATCTAGCTTGCTTTGTAAACACATGTAAGCAAAGCATAGATCATATTTCAGCAGCTTCTCCCTTCTTAGCCTTGTGTCATACTGAACTACCCTCAGGCAATCAGTGAGGAGCAGGAATGTGGGAGGGGAGATAACAAGCTTCCCTCTCGTTGGAAATGTACCAAATAGAGTCAGGCCGAGCCGACTGAAATAAGATTTATTACAGAGTAAACATTTATAATTGGAATGGAGTTGGTTGCAGGCTGCATAATAAACACAGAGCAGTGGGTAAATGGAATTTGATTTTGTGGCTGACAATCCCGCTTTAATCATTGTTTGTCAATGTAATTCCTAATTCTGTATTTTGTACTAATTTTGTATATTGTTGTACACCATTGTATTGTTTTGTACCCCATGTTTCATCATAGGGGTGTACCCCATGTTTCTTCTTCTTCTTCATCATCATCATCATATATTTTGTATTGCACCCAGCAAGTTGTTGTTAGAGTTTCAGTTTTGTTTTTCCTTCTACTTGCAAGTTCACAGCTTTGAGAGGAATAGCTGGAGATGTATTATTAATCTTACCATTGGATATCCATCAATATTTTACAACTACCTATGTACAACTTTGTACCAAAATCTTGGCTGTTATGCACTGTCCACCGGTACCTTGCTCATATATCTTTTCACTCTCAATAAAAAGATAAGAGTGACTGAAAACCTCACCAATAATAAAAAGGTTAGCTAAATTGAGCTTATCTAATTTGGAAAAATGATGATAACTTAGAGGTGATCTCATTAATATAGATAAATAAACCTAAGATTAATAACTTCAAGCAAGGACTATACAAAGGACAAGGGAACTTTAAATGCCAAAGAAGGAAAAAAGATGCTACCTTCACTTTAGAAATAAGTGTGGTAAAGACATGGACTAGCTTCCCACAAGAGAATGGCAAAATCAATAACTACATTTTAAAAAAGGTTGGACGATTTCCTTGCACAAAATATCATTCACAGTTCTAAATATGGGATATTATTAGTACGGTATGTATTTATATAGCACTAACATATTCCTTAGTTCTTTACATAGTAATATACATAGGTATGTCATTTATTGTCTCTCGCACAAGCTAACAATATATATGCAATCATAGTCATAGTCTAATGTTTGTATTATAATCTAAGGCCAATTTTAAGGAGTCCAATTAATTTATGGTTTTGTTTTTGATCAATGAAAATCCATGCAAAGACGCGTTTTTCTCCTAGCAGACTTAAAGTGCCAGAGCTGCAGCCTATACTGTCTATAACAATGAAAACAAAAATATATGTACAATCGTAATAAGCATAGTAACACATTGGTAAATACCGTATTTTTAGGACTATAAGACGCTCCGGATTATAAGACGCACCTAGGTTTAGAGGTCAAAAACTAGGGGAAAAAAAAATATACTAAACCTGGTGCCTCTATAGTGCAGGGGTGTCTTATGGATCTTTCCCCTCAACTATTATGTCCCTATTGAGCCTTCTTTGTGCTTCTTATTTTCCCCTATGTCATCCTCTGGTGTTCCACTATGTCCCCTGGAGTTGCCCTGTGCCATGCTCTGTCCTCCTGTCTCCTCTGGTGTACCCTGTCCCTGTTTTCAGTGTCCCCCTATCCTCCGTTGTCCTCCTTCCTACATCCCCCCACATCTGACTCCTGTGTCCATACTGTAGCTGATGTCCCCTGTCCCTGTGTGCAGCGTCCCTCTCCTTTTCCCTGTCTCCTATGTCCCCAGACTCCTGTGTGCACACTCAACTGAAGCCAATCACTTTGTAGGTGCCCAGTGCCCCCTGTGCCTGTGTGCAGCGTCCACTCCTTTTCCCTGTGTCCCCCGTGCCAGGACTGCTGTGTCCATACTCACACTGCAGCCACTTTTTACTGTGCCCGGTGTCCCCTGTGTGCAGCGTTCTCCTTGTCCCCGCGTATTACGTTCCCATATCCGGACTGCTGTTTCCGTACTCACGCTGCAGCCATGTTGTACTGTATCCAGTTTCCCATGCGTGCAGCGTCCTCCTTGTCCGCGTGTATTACGTCTCCATGCCCGGAATCATGTGCCTGTAATCGCCGCAGCAACGCTCCGATGAAGAGGAAGTAAGCAGAGGAAACATCTACCAATCGGATAGGGGGCCGCTTCCCCCGGACCGCTTATCACACTGCCATTCGTGCTCCCTTCTCTCTCTCTGCCTTCGCAGTCTGGAGGGTGGGACGAAGGCTCCACCATTGGAGCCAATCAGCGCACTCGACTTGGTGCCGCCAGCGAGACCATCGCTTCCTATCAAAAAGGAAGCAGGTGCAATAAGCGGCAGCGATTGGCGGTCTGGGACAGCGCCCCCCGCCTGATTGGTAGATGTCTCCTCTGCTTACTTCCTTATTAGAGTTGCGTGGCTGCGGCGATTACACGCACATGATTCCGGGAATGGGGATTTAATACACGTGGACAAGGAGGACGCATGGGAAACTGGATACAATACAAAGTGGCTGCAGCGTGAGTACGGAAACAGCAGTCCGGACATGGGGACGTAATACACGGGGACAAGGAGAACGCTGCACACGGACACCGGACACAGTAAAAAGTGGCTGCAGTGAGGACGGGGACATAGAAAGGGGGCAGACACTGCGCTGAGGACACACATGGCATAGAATGGAGAACACCGGCGGAGGACACAGGATGGTGGACAAACAGGTGCTGGTCAAAATTTACTATTTGCACTATAAGACGCACTGACTTTTCCCCCCCACTTTTGTGGAAGGAAAAGTGCGTCTTATAGTCCGAAAAATACGGTATTACCAATATTTTACTACAACTAAACCTAACTCTACTCTCACACAGAACCTTCTCTCTACCGTTGCCTAACCCAAAGACCCCCCTGATGGTGCCTAACCCTAAGACCCCCTTGCTGGTGCCTAACCCTAAGACCCCTTGGTGGTGCCTAACCCTAAGACCCCCCCTGGTGGTGCCTAACCATAAAACTCCCCTTTCTGATGCCCAACCCTAAAACCCCCTCTCTCCACTGCAAATAAAGTTATTAAAAAAAGTTATGAAATTATGACTCTCAAAACAAACTTTTAAATCATATAAAAAAGTTAAAACAATGATTTACAATCGTGGGCCCAAATGTCTTCTTTGGTGCCCAATAGCTAATTGCATTAGCGCCTATTGGGAGCCCAAATAGTCCATTAGCCCCAGGCGCCCAAATTTCTGGATTCTGACTTTTAGGCAGCCCACCCACCAGAGACTTCCCCCATTAAATCTTAGTAAACAATTTGGCCCCAAACTTTGAATGTGTTTTAGAATTTGGCCCTTTAAGTTATTGAGTTTTACACCCCTGGTTTAAAGGATTTGTAATTATTATATGCAATGATGTCATCTGCTCTGATAACTCAGCATCTCCATATTGTATTACTACTCAGTGTTGCAAGTCCTTGGGTAGAGCAGTGACAATATGCTTGTGTGTGGCTGTGCTCACTGCTAGCTTCCGGGAGAGATGCTGTACTCTGTACTGTCATGCAAACACATTACGTGACATACATATGTCATGTGATGTTTTTAAGTAACCTTGTGCTGTGTAGTGACTGGTATTCCATAAGGAGTTACATCAGCTACTGGTTCATTGTGGGTCATCCTCTGAGAATCCCTGTTCTCGTGAACGGACCAGCTGATCTCCTTTGTGAAGTATACAGAGGTGACGCCACATATATAGCATGCAATGCATTTGCTCTAAGCCTTTACAGCCCTGCTTAACTCACGAGCTGCTAATTGTGTATAAACAGAATAAGCAGTCTGAAATAGATGTGGTTTGGTTTGTTTGCCAGTTCACAGTGGAGAACGAGAACCACAGTGACAGTCACAGAGGATACTGAGCAGACAGAACAAGGCTAGACACAGTTTTAGTTACGGTTTAGAGTAAATTTTTAATCTACATAATGTTGCCTTGTTTTGCTTGTACATGGTGTTGAAGAGGAACTTTACTGGGAATAACCTAATTAATAAAATTGCTTATTTTTTTCTTTTACATTATTCATTTATAAATTATTTAGTCAGTGTTTGTCCATTGAAAGACAAAATGTTCTCACCCTGATTTACGTTCTGAAATTCATCACAGATGGCAACATCTTTAGACCTGTCAGGTAATCTCTGCGGAATGTTTGTTTCTGAGAATTCCAAAGTCAGTGACAATAATGCCTGGTCTCCCAGAATGCTCCAGTAGGATATTTCTGCATAGCTAAACAGCCTAAGCTAAGTATCTCTGGTAGGGCAGGGCTACATAGCAATATTCAGGAATGCAGGACATGTGTTTCTGATCCTGAAACTAGGAGAATTACTGTAAAAGTAGGTATCCTGAGTAATTTACTGCATTCTACTATTTGTCATTACAGTGCCTCATTGAAGTTTCCAGTGAGCCTTAAGGTGCATACACACGCACTATTGTAACAAACAACAGGTCCATCAGACCCTCCCGCTGCACGGTCATTCTAACGAGAGTAGTACGTGAGTACAGGCTGTCGGCAGACTTATAAGACTGATCCGCCCGGTGGAGTTTACACATTCCATAATAAAGTAGGCAGTAGCAGTGTTAGGCCAGAGCTGCAGACACTAGAGGGCACTCTATGGGCAGGAGCAGTGTTAGGCCAGAGCTGTAGCCACTAGTGGGTGCTCTATAGTCAGTAGCAGTGTTGGGCCAGAACTGCAGCCACTAGGGGACACTCTATAGGCCGTAGCAGTGTTTGGCCAGAGCTGCAGCCACTAGCGGGCGCTCTATAGGCAGTAGCAATGTTAGGCCAGAGCTGCAGCCACTAGGGGTGGTCTATAGGCAGTAGCAGTGGTAGGCCAGAGCTGCAGCCACTAGGGAGCGCTCTATAGGCAATAGCAGTGGTAGGCCAGAGCTGCAGCCACTAGGGGCACTCTATAGGCAATAGCAGTGGTAGGCCAGTGCTGCAGCCACTAGGGGTGCTCTATAGGCAGTATCAGTGTTAAGCCAGAACTGCAGCCACTAGGGGGAGCTCTATAGGCAGTAGAAGAGTTATAATCAGAATCAGAATCAATTTTATTTCGCCAAGTAAGTTTGCACCTACAAAGAATTTGTCTTGGCAGTTGCTTAACAAACACAAACAAAAACAATGCAAGGACAGACAGTGTGTATATTACAAGTCAAGGACATTATGCAAGTATAGTGGCAGTAAGCAATGTGCGAATTGTTAATTTACAGTTCTGTGCTGATTACTTTCAAGTCCTTGCAGCTCTAGCGGGGTTCTGCATTTAGTATGGCTACCGCTTGAGGAAAAAAGCTGTTCCTGTGTCTAGAGGTTTTGATAGCGATTGACCGGAATCTTACTCCTGAAGGCTAGAGCTGGAAGATGGAGTGAGCTGGGTGAGAGGGGTCAGAGGCAATTTTGGTCGCTCTCTTTTTGCACCTGCTAGCGTAAAGATCCTGCAGGGAAGGTAATCTACAGCCAATTATCCTTTCTGGTGTTCGGATGATGCGCTGCAGCCTCCCCTTTTCTAATGTTGAGCAGGAGCCGAACCATATAGTCATGGATGATGTTATGGTGGATTCGATGATTGCAGTGTAGAACTGCACCATTAAATTTTGAGGTAGGCCAAACTTTTTCAGCTGCGTAGATGTTACATCCTCTGTTGCGCTTTCTTGACAATAGTGGCAGTGTTGTTGTCCCAGAGTTGCTCTCTCCCCCTTTTGCGTCTTGGAAATCATTATACATTTGATTCATCATTGTGAGAATCCGCTTAGCTGCCTGCACAGGCAGGCAGCCTTTTGACCATTGTTTAGGTTTGCATGCTGCAGGACTCTGGAAAGGAGACCTTCTGTCAGTTTTGCAGCTTGTGCTTGCTGAGGAATTTGCATACGTTGTCATGCAAATTGCCTGGCCACATTCATTAGAGGCGTGTACTATAAGTACTATGTGTTTCCCACAATGCTTGGCTGGTCATAAGGATTCCTTCCTGTGAAACACTCCTGGAGGAGTATCAGCCTGACTCTCTGTTTGAAGATCAGCTTAGAGTAATTCCTGAAACTGCGCTAGGCAGGTTTCCCTAGTGCAGTTAGGATTGCTTATCTGTTTTGTTTGTCTGTTGCGATTGTCCTGTCCCAGCGGTGGTCGACAGGAGATCGTTCTGTGTGTCTGGGTGCTAACCGGAACAGCGGTTGTTGCTGCTAGCCCCTTCTGGTCTGTTTCCTTGGATCGCACTAGCATCTTGCGCTAGTGCTGTGGATCCTTCTGTTCTGCTATTCTGTACCTGGATCGCACTAGCATCCTGCGCTAGTGCTGTGGATCCTTCTGTTCTGCTACTCTGTCTTCCTGGATCGTGCTAGCCACTTTCGCTAGTGCTGTGGATCCTATCGTTCGCTTGTTCATGTTTTCGTGTGTCTGTCTTGTCTGCTACGAACGCTTGCTGGAGGCTCGGTGAGGTAACCGTTGAGCAAGCGCTCGCGTCCTCTGTTTCGTGTTTGTCTGTCGGTGGTTAGTTAGGCGTGTTTGTCTCTATTGTGCTTATCACGTGGAGACCGCGCACGAACGTGTGCGCTGTTGCGAATGAGTGCGGTGTTCGCGTACAGTTAGCGTTTGTTGTTTTCTTTACCTTCTCGTTGTATGATTTGCTGTGCCTTTGCTATCCTCGTATTCTGTTCTGATCTGCCTTGTATCACTTCTGGAAATCGCCTTTCTTGCGGTTGCGTTTCTGTTTCCTATCTGCTGTTGTGTGTGCGCTGTCGCGGGGTGGCCACTAGATTGGCGCACACACATACAACCTGTCCCTTTGCTCGTTCTCATTCGCAATCGCTTCTGTTGCGATTGCGTTCTGCGCTTCGTACAATTCCTGTCTGGCATCTGTGGAGGTACAGAGAATTGGTTCCTCTGCACTCCCCAGCGCCATCTGCCGACAGGAATTTCCCTCTACGGGTGCGTAGCACCTTTTGCTGGGTTCCTGCAATTATACGCTTGTGGAGGATTTCCGCAGTGTCAGCGCACGCCTTGTGCGCTGATCACGGAGAGAATCCCACAATCGTTAATATCATGTTACTTTTATCACTGTCATTACCACTTCTGTATTTTGTATTCTGTATGCTGTATCATTTTTGTATTTTGTCACTAATTATGTATCTTGTATATTAGTGTAGACCATTGTCTGTATTATGTACCCCATATTTGTTTCTTCTTTGTACAGCGCCACGGAATATGTTGGCGCCTTATAAATCAATAATAATAAAGTGTAGACATAGCTGTAAAGTGTTGTCTATGCACGCTCCCCAGCTTTCAGAGATAGGAAAGAGAGGCTCCTTTTATCACAGAAAATTGTAATCAAAGAACCAACAGGAAGAAAAATGTATGAACAAAAGGCACGTTTTATGTGATTACTGTGTCTAATCACCATCGGCAATAATAAGACTCCAGAAAAATCACCTTGCATTATAAAATGAGCAGTGCAGTAACTTAGTATAGTATTAGTAGAAAGTTTAGTCACCATTGCCAGTCTTTATTTATGCTGAATATTTAGAAGTATGGCAATAGAGGCACAAAGACAGAAAAGATTTGTTTCTAATATAGGGACTGTTACTTCAAAATTGGGATAGTTAGGAGGAATTAAGCTTTAAAGAGACTCTGTAACATTAAAAAGATCCCCTGGGGGGTACTCACCTCGGGTGAGGGAAGCCTCCGGATCCTAATGAGGCTTCCCACGCCGTCCTCTGTCCCACGGGGGTCTCGCCGCAGCCCTCCGAACAGCCGGCGACTGTGCCGACTGTCAGTTCAATATTTACCTTTGCTGGCTCCAGCGGGGGCGCTGTGGCGGCTTTCCGTTCCGAACTACACGGAAATACCCGATCTCATTCGGGTCCGCTCTACTGCGCAGGCGCAGGACACTTGCGCCTGCGCAGTAGAGCGGACCCGACGGCGATCGGGTATTTCCGTGTAGTTCGGAGCCGACAGCCGTCAGAGCGCCTGCGCAGGAGCCAGGAAGGTAAATATTGCCGTCACCGCTGCACGGACTCCACGGAGGGCTGCAGCGAGACCCCTGACGGATGGAGGACGGCGTGGGAAGCCTCATTAGGATCCGGAGGCTTCCCCCACCCGAGGTGAGTACCCCCCAGGGGATCTTTTCATGTTACAGTTCCTCTTTAAAGGATATTTGAGGTGTGGGGAGCCCTTAGCAGTCTATCAGATCCCTCACTGTAGTTCCACCACTCACCAGGGTGCCACTGTACCCTCCGAAAGATCCCTGACTACAAATGTGGTTGCGGGCTCCAATGTGGACCTTAGTTGGTACCATAGATACAATCATAGTTTTCAGATAATACAGCTAGAACATCCATTAACCACTTCGGGACCACAGTCTTTTCGCCCCTTAAGGACCAGAGCCTTTTTCTCCATTCAGACCACTGCAGCTTTCACGGTTTATTGCTCGGTCATACAACCTACCACCTAAATGAATTTTACCTCCTTTTCTTGTCACTAATACAGCTTTCTTTTGATGCTATTTGATTGCTGCTGCGAGTTTTACTTTTTATTATATTCATCAAAAAAGACATGAATTTTGTCAAAAAAATGACTTTTTTAACTTTCTGTGCTGACATTTTTCAAATAAAGTAAAATTTCCTATACATTTGAGCGCGAAAGTTATTCTGCTACATGTCTTTGATAAAAAAAAAAACATTCAGTGTATATTTATTGGATTGGGTAAAAGTTATAGCGTTTACAAACTATGGTGCCAAAAGTGAATTTTCCCATTTTCAAGCATCTCTGACTTTTCTGCGCACCTGTCATGTTTCATGAGGGGCTAAAATTCCAGGATAGTACAAATACCCCCCAAATGACCCCATTTTGGAAAGAAGACATCCCAAAGTATTCAGTGAGAGGCATGGTGAGTTCATAGAAGATTTTATTTTTTGTCACAAGTTAGCGGAAAATGACAGTTTGTGACAAAAAAAAAAAAAAAAAAAAGTTTCCATTTCTTCTAACTTGCGACAAAAAAAAATGAAATCTGCCACGAACTCACTATGCTCCTCTCTGAATACCTTGAAGTGTCTACTTTCCAGAATGGGGTCATTTGTGGGGTGTGTTTACTGTCCTGGCATTTGGGGGGTGCCTAATTGTAAGCACCCCTGTAAAGCCTAAAGATGCTCATTGGACTTTGGGCCCCTTAGCGCAGTTAGGCCGCAAAAAAGTGCCACACATGTGGTATTGCCGTACTCAGGAAAAGTAGTATAATGTGTTTTGGGGTGTATTTTTACACATACACATGCTGGGTGGGAGAAATATCTCCGTAAATGACAATTTTTTTATTTTTTTTACACACAATTGTCTATTTATAGAGATATTTCTCCCACTCAGCATGGGTATGTGGAAAAATACACCCCAAAACACATTATACTACTTCTCCTGAGTACGGCGATACCACATGTGTGGCACTTTTTTGCACCCTAACTGCGCTAAGGGGCCCAAAGTCCAATGAGTACCTTTAGGATTTCACAGGTCATTTTGAGAAATTTCGTTTCAAGACTACTCCTCACGGTTTAGGGCCCCTAAAATGCCAGGACAGTATAGGAACCCCACAAATTACCCCATTTTAGAAAGAAGACACCCCAAGGTATTCCGTTAGATGTATGGTGAGTTCATAGAAGATTTTTTTTTTTTGTCACAAGTTAGCGGAAATTGATTTTAATTGTTTTTTTTCACAAAGTGTCATTTTCCGCTAACTTGTGACAAAAAATAAAATCTTCTATGAACTCGCCATTCTCCTAACGGAATACCTTGGGGTGTCTTCTTTCTAAAATGGAGTCATTTGTGGGGTTCCTATACTGCCCTGGCATTTTAGGGGCCCTAAACCGTGAGGAGTAGTCTTGAAACCAAATGTGGCAAAATGACCTGTGAAATCCTAAAGGTACTCATTGGACTTTGGGCCCCTTAGCGCACTTAGGGTGCAAAAAAGTGCCACACATGTGGTACCGCCGTACTCAGGAGAAGTAGTATAATGTGTTTTGGGGTGTATTTTTACACATACCCATGCTGGGTGGGAGAAATATCTCTGTAAATGACAATTATTTGATTTTTTTTACACACAATTGTCCATTTACAGAGAGATTTCTCCCACCCAGCATGGGTATGTATAAAAATACACCCCAAAACACATTATACTACTTCTGCTGAGTACGGCGATACCACATGTGTGACACTTTTTTGCAACCTAGGTGCGCTAAGGGGCCTAACGTCCTATTCACAGGTCATTTTGAGGCATTTGGATTCTAGACTACTCCTCACGGTTTAGGGCCCCTAAAATGCCAGGGCAGTATAGGAACCCCACAAGTGACCCCATTTTAGAAAGAAGACACCCCAAGGTATTCTGTTAGGAGTATGGTGAGTTCATAGAAGATTTTTTTTTTGTCACAAGTTAGCGGAAAATGACACTTTGTGAAAAAAAAAACAATACATATCAATTTCCGCTAACTTGTGACAAAAAATAAAATCTTCTATGAACTCATCATACACCTAAAAGAATACCTTGGGGTGTCTTCTTTCTAAAATGGGGTCACTTGTGGGGTTCCTATACTGCCCTGGCATTTTAGGGGCCCTAAACCGTGAGGAGTAGTCTTGAACCCAAATGTCTCAAAATGACCTGTGAAATCCTAAAGGTACTCATTGGACTTTGGGCCCCTTAGCACAGTTAGGCTGCAAAAAAGTGTCACACATGTGGTATCGCCGTACTCAGAAGAAGTAGTATAATGTGTTTTGTGGTGTATTTTTACATATAACCATGCTGGGTGGGAGAAATATCTCTGTAAATGACACATTTTTTTATTTGTTTTACACACAATTGTCCATTTACAGAGAGATTTCTCCCACCCAGCATGGGTATGTGTAAAAATACACCACAAAACACATTATACTACTTCTCCTGAGTATGGCGATACCACATGTGTGACACTTTTTTGCAGCCTAGGTGCGCTAAGGGGCCCAACGTCCTATTCACAGGTCATTTTGAGGCATTTGTTTTCTAGACTACTCCTCACGGTTTAGGGCCCCTAAAATGCCAGGGCAGTATAGGAACCCCACAAGTGACCCCATTTTAGAAAGAAGACACCCCAAGGTATTCCGTTAGGGGTATGGTGAGTTCATAGAAGATTTTATTTTTTCTCACAAGTTAGTGAAAAATGACACTTTGTGAAAAAAACAATAACAATCCAATTTCCGCTAACTTTTGACAAAAAATAAAATATTCTATGAACTCATCATACACCTAACAGAATACCTTGGGGTGTCTTCTTTCTAAAATGGGGTCACTTGTGGGGTTCCTATACTGCCCTGGCATTTTACGGGCCCAAAACTGTGAGTAGTCTGGAAACCAAATTTCTCAAAATGACTGTTCAGGGGTATAAGCATCTGCAAATTTTGATGACAGGTGGTCTATGAGGGGGCAAATTTTGTGGAAACGGTCATAAGCAGGGTGGCCTCTTAGATGACAGGATGTATTGGGCCTGATCTGATGGATAGGAGTGCTAGGGGGGTGACAGGAGGTGATTGATGGGTGTCTCAGGGGGCGGTTAGAGGGGAAAATAGATGCAATCAATGCACTGGGGAGGTGATCGGAAGGGGGTCTGAGGGGGATCTGAGGGTTTGGCCGAGTGATCAGGAGCCCACACGGGGCAAATTAGGGCCTGATCTGATGGGTAGGTGTGCTAGGGGGTGACAGGAGGTGATTGATGGGTGTCTCAAGGTGTGATTAGAGGGGGGAAATAGATGCAAGCAATGCACTGGCGAGGTGATCAGGGCTGGGGTCTGAGGGCGTTCTGAGGTGTGGGCGGGTGATTGGGTGCCCGCAAGGGGCAGATTAGGGTCTAATCTGATGGGTAACAGTGACAGGTGGTGATAGGGGGTGATTGATGGGTAATTAGTGGGTGTTTAGAGGAGAGAATAGATGTAAACAATGGATTTGGGAGGTGATCTGATGTCGGATCTGCGGGCGATCTATTGGTGTGGGTGGGTGATCAGATTGCCCGCAAGGGGCAGGTTAGGGGCTGATTGATGGGTGGCAGTGACAGGGGGTGATTGATGGGTGGCAGTGACAGGGGGTGATTGATGGGTGATTGACAGGTAATCAGTGGGTTATTACAGGGGAGAACAGATGTAAATATTGCACGGGCGAATTGATAAGGGGGGGGGGGTCTGAGGGCAATCTGAGCGTGTGGGCAGGTGATTGGGTGCCCGCAAGGGGCAGATTAGGGTCTAATCTGATGGGTAACAGTGACAGGTGGTGATAGGGGGTGATTGATGGGTAATTAGTGGGTGTTTAGAGGAGAGAATAGATGTAAACAATGGATTTGGGAGGTGATCTGATGTCGGATCTGCGGGCGATCTATTGGTGTGGGGGGGTGATCAGATTGCCCGCAAGGGGCAGATCAGGGGCTGATTGATGGGTGGCAGTGACAGGGGGTGATTGACGGGTGATTGACAGGTGATTGACAGGTGATTGACAGGTGATTGACAGGTGATCAGGGGGGATAGATGCATACAGTACACGGGGGGGGGGGTCTGGGGGGGGGTCTGGGGAGAATCTGAGGGGTGGGGGGGTGATCAGGAGGGAGTAGGGGGCAGATTAGGGACTTAAAAAAAAAATAGCGTTGACAGATAGTGACAGGGAGTGATTGATGGGTGATTAGGGGGGTGACTGGGTGCAAACAGTGGTCTGGGGGGTGGGCAGGGGGGGGTCTGAGGGGTGCTGTGGGCGATCAGGGGGCAGGGGGGGGGAAATCAGTGTGCTTGGGTGCAGACTAGGGTGGCTGCAGCCTGCCCTGGTGGTCCCTCGGACACTGGGACCACCAGGGCAGGAGGCAGCCAGTATAATAGGCTTTGTATACATTACAAAGCCTATTATACACTGTTGCAGCGGCGATCCGGATGCCAGTAACCCGCCGGCGCTTCCGAACGGCCGGCGGGTTACGGCGAACGGGGGGCGGAGCCAGTCCCCGGTGGCTGATCGCGTCACGAATGACGCGATCGCCGCATAGCCACTCCCGCAGCCGCCCCCGCCGATGGGCGTATTGCGGTCGTTTGGGACCGGTCTTTGCCGCCGCCCATCGGCTGGGGGCGGTCGTTGAGTGGTTAATGACACTAAAAATTAAAGTGGTATGAAACTCAGCATTTCTTCTTTGCTCTAAACGATTTGTTACAACATAAAAAGTGCTACTAGAAAAAACACTGTTAGCAGAACAGCATTCAAAAAGTTAATCACAGCATTTTCTTCTTTAGTGGGAAGGTTAGCACCATGGTGGGGAAGTAATTACATTATCTTGTTTGTTTAGTTATTAGCTGCTATTAGTAAACATTGCTAGCAATGTTTCAGCTGAATAAGCAGAAAGGGTACTCAGGACAGTAGAAGACACATTCTCACTGGATAAATTATAATATATAAATACAGCAGTTGTGCAATAAACTAAAATGACAGCTTTCAGAGCAGATAAATTGTACATTGGGAACTTGTAATTTGTAAATGGACAATGATACAGTACTTGAGCACAAAAGCAAATATGATAACTGTTTGGGTAATACAAAGTAGGAAAACACGTTTTTATGAAATGTTATATCAGAGTGTAATCCCGCTTTAAGTACATCGTTAATGCATTGTATGATACCATGTCTCTATATACAGGTGCATGTTCATTTGATACAATTAGTACATCAGAGGCAACAAACACTACGAAGATTACAATCTAGAAGATAGTAGTGAGGATACATTAGGTAAGGTGATGAGAGATCTATCAGTTGAAGCAGTGAGGCTTTTCGTATCTGGTGCAGAGATAGCAGTGTGTCTGAAGGAGGACTGAGACAAATTGCATGCTTTTCTGAAGGGGTGTGTTTTAACAGTACACTTGAAGGTTTAAGGCTGAGAGTTTGATGGATGAGATGTGGAAAAGAGTGATGAAACTCATAAAATTCTGGCTGTGAGAGTGAGATGGAAAATAGGAGGTTTTCTTGAGTAGAATCTGGAAATTAGTAAAGAAATGTATGGTGCGTGCAGCTTATTGAGAACTTTGGACATGATGGTTTAGAAGTGTGGACTAGATTATCTAAGTAACTGGCAGCCGGCGGAAGGAACAACATGGAGGGGCAGCAGGAGGATAAGTTGTTGAAATAGGACTGGAGAGTTAACTAGTTTTTGTGTGTGTTTTTTTTTTGGTAGTTCACATAGTTGGACGTTGCAGTATTAAAAATGAAATGTGATTAATGTGTGCATAATTCATGTATTTTAGCAGTGTCTTGTGAGAGGAATGGACAATTTGGGGAGAAGAACCGTCAGCAGAAGGAGGTAAATGAGTTAATGTAAGAACTGAATAAAGCCTCACAGCAAAATGTTACCACCAGACAGCAGAGTTAAAGAGTTGAGGTTTTAGAAGTATTCTAAACATGGAATTAGAAATTACACTTTAGGCTGAGTTAGAAAGTCACAACCTCTAGTTCTGCTATATCCCTGTAATTTTTTTTTTTTTCAAAGGCTGGAATGTTTTTGTTTCTGTGTATAACATTTTTGTGGACACAGAGCTGTTGTGGAGTTCCTAACAGAAGCTTTAAAATGAAACTGAAGCGATGAAAACAAAACAATCTGATATTTACCTATGGATAGGGAAGGCTCTGGATCCTATTGAGCGTTCCCAGTCCCCTCTTGGCTACCGTGTTCCAGCGCTGTCACCCCCCTTGTATGTATTCCACCAACTGGTCGAATATGTCTTCGGGAATTGTTGGTAAGCATGTGTCTCCGAGTGCTTCTGAATTGTGCCTGTGCAATTGTGCCCTCGACCATTTGCAGTATGTAGCTGCCCGTGTACAGGAGTACGCAGAGACACAAATGCTTCTGAAGCCTTCTGAGGGCTCCTGGAGACAGCTTTACTTTACTGAGGGACAGCGAGAACACCGAGAGGGGAAAAGGAAGACTCAATAGGATCTAGAGCCTTCCCTCTCCGTAGGTAAGTACTGTACATTTTATACTGTACACTTTTTTGTCATTGCTTCAGATCTGCTTTAAAGAGACTCTGTAACAAAATGTTTAACCTTATTTCTTCTATCCTATAAGTTCCTATACCTGTTCTAATGTGGTCTGTCTTACTGCAGCCTTTCCTAGTTGCACAGTGGCTGTATTATCAATGTTATATAATCTAATATTCTTTCCTCTGACGGCTTTGTCGGGCTCAGACACTCAGGCAGGAATTTGCTGCTGTTCTTGTGATAGGATAGAAGCTATACACACCCCCTCCAGGCCCCCTGCAGGATCTGTGTGAGTCACAGACTGAGCTCCTCTCAGCCTATCACATGCCATGTCTTTTGTTTGTGAACACTGCCTAAAACTGGCAATTACAAGCCAGGATTGCAGCAGGGAGTGGCAGAAACAGCACAGAGGGGCCCAGGAGAACATAATGAATATAATGGTATGCTTTTTGTTGTAAGAATTTTAGAATACAGATTTTCTTTAAAGAGAGCGTGAACTCCAGCATACCAGTTGTTGCAGCAGCTGCTGTAACCCATAGATAAGTATTTCTTCCACCATGTATTCCTTTTATTTTACTGTGGGCTATATTGTTTATTTGTTAGTTATTTTGGTCATTTTTCTGTACTTATAAATGTACTATATTTTTCTTTTCTAAGTAAAACATATGAAATAATTTAGGCTATCTCCTAGTTCTGAACATCTGCATTACTGAGCCTGCCTTTGTATGCTGCCAAAAATACATCATGTGTTTGCCGCTCTGTGCCATCCTGTAGCAGCACAGCAGATATTGACACAGACTCTACTTAGAGAAAAGGGTTAAAGATAAAGTTACATTGCAGGACTGGTGTCCAGGTCATGTCCTTGGGTAAAACAGCATGTGATGGCAGATGTCTGGCTATGTGTGTGCAAGGGTTTAGATAACATTGTTTACTGGTACACACACTGGGGTCCAGAGTACCGGAAAATCTATGTACAGTGTGGGACGGGAAGGGCATGGGTATTTGTCAGGAGCCCCACACTAGTTATCAGATTGTCAGGAATCATGGTTGGACTTTCTACCTTTTGCTGAGTTCGTCTTCAACAATCTCCCTAGTTCTTCTACTAAGCTGTCTCCTTTCTGGATCGTCACTGGTCAGAATCCCAGATTCACTTTTTTCCCATCCTCACATTCTCTTTTTCCGGCTTTGGA
This sequence comes from Hyperolius riggenbachi, assembly GCF_040937935.1. Lineage (NCBI taxonomy): Eukaryota > Metazoa > Chordata > Amphibia > Anura > Hyperoliidae > Hyperolius > Hyperolius riggenbachi. The sequence continues at coordinate 263,884,615 of NC_090651.1, read as the reverse complement.
GGAATGGAGTTCTCACATACAACAAATTTGGCATCAAGTTCAGCAAAATTTACAGAATGCTGTTTCCCATCAAAAGTCCTACGCTGATGCCCGACGTTCACCTGAATTAAAATTTTCTCCTGGAGATCTTGTATGGGTTTCCACCCGTAACATTCCTTTACGTCAACCTTCTGTGTAGTTGGGCCCTAGGTTTATTGGTCCCTATCCTTTTCAGGAAAAAATTAATGACGTAGTATATCGAGTGACCTTGCCTCAGTCCATCAAAGGAGTAAATTCATTTCATATCTCTCTCCCGAAACCTGCTTCTAACATAATTTCATCTTCAGTTCCTCCACCTCCTGTCGAGGTGGATGGAGAGCCTGAATATAAAGTAGAGAAAATTCTCAACTCTAGGAAGATCTCTAGGAAAATCCATAATTCCTTACAGTACTTGGTGGATTGGAAGGGATATGGCCCCGAACAAAGATGTTGGGTCCCAGCACGTCAGGTTCATGCTGATCAATTGGTGCACGATTTCCATCTTGAACCACTCCTCGGGGGGGGGGGGGGGGGAGGGGGGATGTTAATATAACAATCTTACCCTCCAGCGGCGGCTCCCGTGGCAGCTCCGACGGTGTTCGTACAAGTTGTGGAGCTTCCGTTCAGCTGTCTTCTGATGGCGTCCCCGGCATCCCTCCAGCAGGGGATCAGCGGGCACGCGTGCGCACTCCTTCCAGTAGGATGCACGCGGGGCAGAGCGGGCCTTATAAGCTTAGGAGGTGTGTCTGACAGGAGGTGCTGTAATTCTGGGGGCGGGCTTTGCTCAGCCTATGGGGTATATTAGGCCAAGTGAGTCATTTGCTCACTGGCCTTGATACTAATCAGTTCGCTGGTTCTTGGCCCTAGCTAGTGAGAGTTTGAGAGCTACATTTCATATATTGTGCATCAGCGCGATATATATGTACTCTAGTCAGTCAGTATAGTATTATTTGTAATATTGAAAATTATTCTGTGTACCGACCTTTGCCTGCCTCTTGACCTCCTATCTGTCTAGCCCCTTTGTACTACTGCCATCTGATATCTGTGTATGACTCGGCCTGTCTCTGACTTCGCTTCTGCTTGATCCTTCCAATACGACTGACATCTGATTTATGTATATGACTCTGCCTGTTATTTGACTACGATTTTGCCTAACCCTTCTGTACTACAGCCATCAACTCACGTGAACAACCTCGGCCTGCCTCTGACTACGCTTTTCTCACTTGTACTGTGATTTGCACTTGTTACACTAGATCTCTTCACGTATCAGCGTGATAGGCAGCTTCCATAGTTCAGCTATAAAGAGACAGAAGACTTAATCTATAAATACAGTGATCCCAGTGCAGCCAAAATGTTTGATTTTTATACAGGGACAATCCTAGCTACCATGGGGCTCCAGGGAAGAAAATACCTTGGGGGTTCTACTGAAACTTGAAAATCTACCTCCAGAGCCCCAAAGCTGGCTGCCAGTCCCCATCCTACCCCTCCCGTGACACAATATCATCAGGTGTCCATCCAGAGGCGGCCTTAGAGTATGCGAGGCCTGGGGCGAGTGTCACATGCAGGGCCTAGAGCCATAAGTGTAGGCCATATACCGTATCGCCACGTTCATGGGGTTGTCCGCTTTTAATGCAGTATTCTTTATTATTATTATTCTTGTTTGAAAGCAATTACGTTCGGTAAAGGCCACTAAGCCAGACCATATAAAAACAATTATAGCTAGCATAGTGCCCAGTATATAGCTAGCATAATGCCCAGTATATAGCTAGCATAGTGTCCAGTATATAGTTAGCATAGTCCCCAGTATATAGCTAGTATAGTGCCTAGTATATAGCCAGTATAGTGCCTAGTATATAGCTAGTATAGTGCCCAGTATATAGCTAGTGCCCAGTATATAGCTAGTACCCAGTATATAGCTAGTATAGTGCCCACTGCCCAGTATATAGCTAGTGCCCAGTATATAGCTAGTACCCAGTATATAGCTAGCATAGTGCCCAGTATAGAGCTAGTGCCCAGTATAGAGCTAGTGCCCAGTATATAGCTAGCATAGTGCCCAGTATAGCGCTAGCATAGTGCCCACTGCCCAGTATATAGCTAGTGCCCAGTATATAGCTAGTATAGTGCCCAGTATATAGCTAGCATAGTGCCCAGTATATAGCTAGTGCCCAGTATATAGCTAGTATAGTGCCCAGTATATAGCTAGCATAGTGCCCAGTATATAGCTAGCATAGTGCCCACTGCCCAGTATATAGCTAGTGCCCAGTATATAGCTAGTATAGTGCCCAGTATATAGCTAACATAGTGCCCAGTATATAGCTAGCATAATGCCCAGTATATAGCTAGCATAATGCCCAGTATATAGCTAGCATAGTGCCTAGTATATAGCTAGTATAGTGCCTAGTATATAGCTAGTATAGTGCCCAGTATATAGCTAGTGCCCAGTATATAGCTAGTATAGTGCCCAGTATATAGCTAGTATAGTGCCCACTGCCCAGTATATAGCTAGTGCCCAGTATATAGCTAGCATAGTTGGGCAGCACGGTGGCGTAGTGGTTAGCTCTCTCGCCTTGCAGCGCTGGGTCCCTGGTTCGAATCCCAGCCAGGGCACTATCTGCAAAGAGTTTGTATGTTCTCTCCGTGTCTGTGTGGGTTTCCTCCGGGCACTCCGGTTTCCTCCCACATTCCAAAAACATACGGATAAGTTAATTGGCTCCCCCTAAAATTGGCCCTAGACTACAGTACTTACACTACATAATATAGACATATGGCAATGGTAGGGATTAGATTATGAGCTCCTTCGAGGGACAGTTAGTGACAAGATATATATATATATACACTGTACAGCGCTGCGTAATATGTCGGCGCTATATAAATACTAAATAATAATAATAATAATAATAGTGCCCGGTATATAGCTAGCATAGTGCCCAGTATATAGCTAGTATAGTGCCCACTGCCCAGTATAAAGCTAGTGCCCAGTATATAGTTGGTATAGTGCCCAGTATACAGCTAGTGCCCAGTATATAGCTAGCATAGTGCCCACTGCCAGTATATAGCTAGTGCCCAGTATATAGCTAGTACCCAGTATATAGCTAGCATAGTGCCCAATATAGAGCTAGTGCCCAGTGTAGAGCTAGTGCCCAGTATATAGCTAGCATAGTGCCCAGTATAGAGCTAGCATAGTGCCCACTGCCCAGTATATAGCTAGTGCCCAGTATATAGCTAGTATAGTGCCCAGTATATAGCTAGCATAGTGCCCAGTATATAGCTAGTGCCCAGTATATAGCTAGTACCCAGTATATAACTAGCATAGTGCCCAGTATATAGCTAGTGCCCAGTATATAGCTAGTGCCCAGTATATAGCTAGTATAGTGCCCAGTATATAGCTAGCATAGTGCCCAGTATATAGCTAGCATAGTGCCCACTGCCCAGTATATAGCTAGTATAGTGCCCAGTATATAGCTAGCATAGTGCCCAGTATATAGCTAGCATAGTGCCCACTGCCCAGTATATAGCTAGTGCCCAGTATATAGCTAGTATAGTGCCCAGTATATAGCTAGCATAGTGCCCAGTATATAGCTAGCATAATGCCCAGTATATAGCTAGCATAGTGCCCAGTATATAGCTAGCATAGTGCCTAGTATATAGCTAGTATAGTGCCCAGTATATAGCTAGTGCCCAGTATATAGCTAGTACCCAGTATATAGCTGGTACCCAGTATATAGCTAGTATAGTGCCCAGTATATAGCTAGTATAGTGCCCACTGCCCAGTATATAGCTAGTGCCCAGTATATAGCTAGCATAGTGCCCAGTATATAGCTAGCATAGAACCCAGTATATAGCTAGCATAGCACTCAGTATATAGCTAGTATAGTGCCCACTGCCCAGTATAAAGCTAGTGCCCAGTATATAGCTGGTATAGTGCCCAGTATATAGCTAGTGCCCAGTATATAGCTAGCATAGTGCCCACTGCCCATTATATAGCTAGTGCCCAGTATATACCTAGCATAGTGCCCAGTATATACCTAGCATAGTGCCCAGTATGCCCAGTATATAGCTAGCATAGTGCCCAGTATATAGCTAGCATAGTGCCCAGTATATAGCTAGTATAGTGCCCAGTATATAGCTAGTATAGTGCCCACTGCCCAGCATATAGCTAGTGCCCAGTATATATCTAGTATAGTGCCCAGTAAATAGCTAGTGCCCAGTACATAGCTAGCATAGTGCCCAGTATATAGCTAGCATAGTGCCCAGACTGATAGTATATAGCTAACTAGTATAAAATAATTATGCTCCCCCAGTACTCCGCCCAAATTTACTAATTAGCGGCGGCCCCACAAATAATCCTCCTCCTACCTACCAGACCGGCGGTATCTGCGCTCCGCTCCGCCTGCCCTCAGTGCCTGGCTGGCCTATACGTCAGGGTCCGGCGACTCGCTCAGTCTCAGAGTCCTGGTGGTGTGGTCGGCTCTCCAGGTCAGGCTGCTGCTGGGAGTGAGCTCTCTGCGCATGCATGTGACGTCAATCATGACGTCACTCGCAGAGCGCACCCAGCAGCCGGGCAGAGGAGGGAAAGGATGCCGATGCGCTCCACATACAGGAAGCGCATGGCATCAGGTTAGTGAGCGATCGGCGGCGGTGGCCGCCCGCAGCATTAGGCCGGCTCTGAGTGGCGGACGGTGCGCGGGGCCCCTTCAAGCGCGGGGCGATTGCCCCACTTGCCCCCCCCCCCCCAAAAGGCCGGCTCTGTGTCCATCTTATGTCCCTTCAAAAGCATTGTTGGAATCACCATTATTTCCCTCCAGACAGCCGAGTCTTACCTAATCCAGGCAGGACACATGAGGCAGCATCACACTCTATGCTTCACACTTTGGTTGCATATTAACCCTGGCAACAGGTAGTGCAAATTAGCTCCATATTCATGGGTCACTATAGCTGGGGGGAGGAGACGCCTTGAAAACGTACATATTGTCGAGCCGCCGGGGAGCTGGGTGCAGGGTGAGACGAATGGTGGCTCTCCCTGCTGCCGCAAAACTCCCCAGCGCCGTTAAATACTCAGAGGGAGATGTAATTCGGGGTCCGGCAGCCACTGGAGAACCAAATTACCATTATATGACCCACGCAGCATTACACTGCTGCTATGGGGCACCTGGTTCTGGTGCCTGGTGGTAAGCTCCGTGCGCTGAAACCACCTGCTTCCCCTTGGCGGCCCCTGGAAGCTCTGGGGCCCTGGGGCAATTGCCTCCTTTTCCTCTATGGAAGCTCCAGCCCTGTTTTTATACAGCAAATAAAAACATTTTAGCATTGGAGTTTTTCATCCTCTTTTTAATATTTTAATTTATAATGAAATATAATTACAAAAAAATGTGTGGACTAGGTCTTTCATAGGTACTCTGATTACTAAGCTATCATATGGTATCTTTAGAACAGTGCCTGCCTGGGTAGGACTTTAGGTACACTACAGTGTGCATTAGAAAGAACAACCATTTAGAGACTGAGTTATGGCTTTGAAATTTAACAGTAAATAAGTGATAGTGGCAGTGTACTATAAAAACAAAACAAAGAAACGTTAAAAATGAAATATGATGCTCATGACAAGTCTGTTTGCTGTGTCGCTGGCAATCCAGACTGTGATATTAGTGAATTTGTTAAAAAGTTTTAGCTACTTTAAGCCCTGAATACTTTCATGCATTAAAATTCCGACAGCAGAGGGAAAGCGATTAGACCAAATCTACATTACCACTTTATTCTCCATAATCATCCATCAGACGGCAGAATGAGGGGATTGAAATTGTCTATGTATATGAATGCTTGGTATTTCCAGGCTGGTGTCTATACCCTCTTATGGAGTCATGATAGACATTTACATTAATTCACCTGTCAACATTGCTTTCCTTTAATAGGATTTCTCGATTTCTATTTAGGTTTTGCGCTTGATTGAAACCAAGGTATGTTTTTTTTTTCCTTTCCTCCTTTAGCAAAGTGATGGCTTTAATATAATTCTCAGAATTCGCTCCACACTTTCTCCCCTATATTAGGATACTTTTACGTTTTATAGAAATGGGTTTTTTATTGTTTCCTGAAATGACATGGCTTGATGATTTAAATATAGGATTGTATTCATAATATGAGACACTCAAAGAGAAGATTAATATTAAAGTGGAGGTATCAAGGACCCGACACAGAGCAGACCTCGAGAAGAGGAGAACAGGGTCATTTTATCCAAGCTGATTGACTTCACAGGGAAACTTTTGTAGCCTGGAAAACAGAGGCTTTGTTTTATGTTACTCATTGCGATCCTCAATGATTCTGGCTTTTGCCATAAATTACTTTCAGTGGTAACATCAGTACAGGTTTAAGGGGTACCAGGGCCTTGGGGCAAACTTGGGGTCATTGCCCCACTGCTCCCCCGGGCCCCCCTCACGTGTAGTAGCATTAATCACTCACTGGCTGTCGGGCAGCGGCTGCACTGTCCATGCATCTTCTCCGCAGTGGGAGGGACGAGTAATTAACAAGTTGCATGCAAGCTGTTACAGGAAACCAACATCCTCCAGGGGTAGACAGGTTATGTGTATGCTAGGTGTGTATTTTATCCCACAAGTGGGGCTTGCACTCTCTTGCAGGTAGGCACTTATCTGTTTTTAAGTAGCGCTGCTCATTTATTTTCTATGTACTAATTTAATTCATTTTTTTTTCAGCTGCTCCCACTTAGCAACCTTGCTTCTGGTGTATATGCAGAGCCTCTGTTTGGGTTCAAGGTGCGTTTGCAGTTTCTGGAGGGGCTCAGCACACCTCTGATTGTAGGCCATTCTGAGGCGGCCTGGTGATGCGCTGATCCACCTTTTGCGCAACTGCCCATGCATGCCTAGCCTGTCTGACCCTTCTCTATTCGGCACATTTTTACACATAACACGCGCTGGACCAGATAGAGAAGAGGCAGACAACGGGGCTAGGAGTGCACGGACGGTGCAGCCGCTGCCCGCCGGAACAGCCAGTGAGTGTTCAATGCTGCTACATGTGAGGGGGCCCCAGGGAGCAGTGAGGGGTGACAACTTGGTGGGTCCGGTGGCACGGGGGTCCCTGCAGAGTTTGGGGGGCCTGGGACAATTGCCCCTTTTGCGGGGCTGGCCCTGGGTAACATTTTATTATTTTAAATAATGTCTGTATTAAAGCAGATGTAAAGCCATGAAAAAAGTTGGATACTTACCTATGGAGAGGGATGGCTCTAGATCCCATAGAGCCACCCTGGTCCTCTCTCCTTGCCCTCAGTTCACCACTGCCCCCCCCCCCCCCCCCATGAAAGACTGGGCATTCGGGAGTCCTCAGAAGTGTTCGGCAGCACTCGCTTCCTCAAGTACTTCTAAAGACAGGTGCATCTGTACTGCACAGATTACCATAGATTAACCCCACTCTATGTCACAATTTTAAGTCCTATACATTTATACCCATGACAGCAGGAGACACCTGTTTTGGCCTCACAGTGCGCTTTTTGAAGTAATGTCATACACATTGCCTAAAATTACATCTTAATCAGCATTGAAATTATAACACATGATTGATTAAGCTTCCTCGCAGGGATCTGAGGATCCTCTGACTACCTTTTCTTTGCAAACATCTCCCCATTACTTTCTGGTCGTAATAAGTCAGTAGTTGCAGATAGGCTTTCCTTCTCTCTTGTTGTACTTTGGAAGGAAAAGGAGTCAGAAGTAAAGGTTTCAAAACTGGAAACATGAGGACTAATGATGAAATGCTGAGGTTTCTTGTCATCAGAAGTCAGTGCCTAACAGCAAAGCATCTCCAGAATCAGTCAGCACCACCGAGGGTCAATCAAATTTCAGCTATTGTGAAACATTCCTTTTTTTAACCTAAGGAACATTGCAAAAATTAAGCACCTCCTGCTTCCAGCATATCTTCCAACCCTAGTTCAAAAAAACAAAACAAAAAAAGACTGCATAGTTGTCTTTTACTGCCGGTGGAACTGTGTTGTGTGCATCTGGTTGGTACAGATGCCCCTCATTTTTATCCGTGTATCTCTGGTCTCTGTTGCTGACTGGGCCTCACAGAATTATTTGTACATATTACAGCCTGATGAAGGGCACAAAACAGCCCGAAACAAACATGTGTTGTTGCCTATAAGCCTATCATCGTTTATTACATCAAGCCAGATGAAAAGTCCTTTGTTTGGATATATTGCACTATTCTTCATGAAGATTGATTTCATGGATCAAAAAGTTTTTATGAATCTGTTTGTATTTGTGCTAATAAAGTTGTTCCAAGTTTTTATACTGCAAGATTGCGTTATAGTATTTTTATAGGTCCTTTTCCTAAAGAAACAAATATGCAAATTGACCCTATGTTGTCTGTGAAAGTGAAACACACCTCCAGAACCGCTGGAATGCAGTGATGTGTCAGCTTTTTAATTGTACTATATGACTTCCACGGTGACACAGTGGCAGAGGAAATCATTGGAGTCAATGGCCAATGCAGAAAAATAATCATTGGGAGCGTGGTGCATCCCAGTGACCTACTTATTGCCCAGCAGGGAGCACGGCACTGAGCAGGGGGCGGTGCTTTGCATATGACCCTGTCTGCGCACTCTGTCGTACGGTCATATGTTTATCCTTTTTTGCGTTGCGGTGGAATGCAACAGGAACATTGCATCCCCACCGCAATGCAAAAGTTTAGTGTAAAAATGGCCTCATAGGTTTAAACAGATAAGTGAGGATACAGTGGTTAGCAAAAGTATTCAACCCCCTTGAAATTTTCCACATTTTGTCATATTACTGCCACAAACATGAATCAATTTTATTAAAATTCCACGTAAAAAACCAATACAAATTGATGTACACGTGAGAAGTGGAACGAAAATCATACATGATTCCAAACATTTAAAAAAATAAAATAACTGCAAAGTGGGGTTTGCATAATTATACAGCCCCCTGAGTCAATACTTTGTAGAACCACCTTTTGCTGCAATTACAGCTGCCAGTCTTTTAGGGTATGTCTCTACCAGCTTTGCACATCTAGAGACTGAAATCCTTGCCCATTCTTCTCTGCAAAACAGCTCCAGCTCAGTCAGATTAGATGGACAGCGTTTGTGAACAGCAGTTTTCAGATCTTGCCATTCTCGATTGGATTTAGATCTGGACTTTGACTGGGCCATTCTAACACTCTGATATGTTTTGTTTTAAACCATTCCATTGTTGCCCTGGCTTTATGTTTAGGGTCGTTGTCCTGCTGGAAGGTGAACCCCCGCCCCTGTCTTAAGTCTTTTGCAAACTCCAAGAGGTTTTCTTCCAAGATTGCCCTGAATTTGGCTCCATCCATCTTCCCATCAACTCTGACCAGCTTCCCTGTCCTTGCTGAAGTGAAGCACCCCCAGAGCATGATGCTGCCACCACCATATTGGACAGTGGGGATGGTGTGCTCAGAGTGATGTGCAGTGTTAGTTTTCCGCCACACATAGCGTTTTGCATTTTGGCCAAAAAGTTCCATTTTGGTCTCATCTGACCAGAGCACCTTCTTCCACATGTTTGCTGTGTCCCCCACATGGCTTGTAGCAAACTGCAAATGGGACTTCTTATGCTTTTCTGTTAACAATGGCTTTCTTCTTGCCACTCTTCCATAAAGGCCAACTTTGTGCAGTGAATGACTAATAGTTGTCCTATGGACAGATTCCCCCACCTGAGCTGTAGATCTCTGCAGCTCGTCCAGAGTCACCATGGGCCTCTTGACTGCATTTCTGATCAGCGCTCTCCTTGTCTTGTCTTGGTAGGTTTACAGTTCTGCCGCACTACTTCCATTTCTGAATGATCGCTTGAACAGTGCTCCGTGGGATGTTCAAGGCTTTGGAAATCTTTTTGTAGCCTAAGCCTGCTTTAAATGTTTCAATAACTTTATCCCTGACCTGTCTGGTGTGTTCTTTGGACTTCATGGTGTTGTTGCTCCCAATATTCTCTTAGACGACCTCTGAGGCCGTCACAGAGCAGCTGTATTTATACTGACATTAGATTACACACAGGTGCACTCTATTTAGTCATTAGCACTCATCAGGCATTGCCTATGGGCAACTGACTGCACTCAGACCAAAGGAGGGCTGAATAATTACGCACACCCCAATTTGCAGTTATTTATTTGTAAAAAATGTTTGGAATCATGTATGATTTTCGTTCCACTTCTCACATGTACACCACTTTGCATTGGTCTTTCACGTGTAATTCCAATAAAATTGATTCATGTTTGTGGCAGTAATGTGACAAAATGTGGAAAACTTCAAGGGGGCCGAATACTTTTGCAAGCCACTGTATTCTGATCTCTATTAAGCACCAGGAGTCTCGTTGCTTGCTAGCCAGGCTGAATTACTTGAAAGAGATTAAAGTGTTGGTGCACTCTTCAACAAAGGGCTCTGCAGACAACAGTATTCCAAACTATTTTATGCCAGTTCATCACTTTCATATATATCACACTATCAATCTGCTGCAGTCAGGCTATAATAGCTGCAGATAAATTCCACAGGAAGAAGCAGCTGACGTAGGCTAGGCACTCAGATCCTCTTGAATAAAACGTATCTTCTGTATTCATTTAATGTTAAAAGCCCATAAAGAAGTAAGCATAATATGAATTACGCATTCTCCAATACAGCCTGAACTGTGAAAACAAGGAGATGCCGGTGCAGTGCTTATTTCATATGCATCTAAATAGTTTATCAAAGTATTAGTTGTCCCTAACCTCATCTATACTTTATACAAAAAACTGGCAGGTGTCCACAATCTCACTTTTTAACCTCTTGAGGACCGTGGTGTTAAACCCCCTAGTGACCAGGCCATTTTTTGTTAATTGGGCCACTTCAGCTTTAAGGCCAAGCTGCAGGGCCGCGCAACACAGCACACAAGTGATCCCCCCCTCTTTTCTCCCCACCAACAGAGCTCTCTATTAGTGGGGTCTGATCGCCCCCAGTTGTTAATTTTTTAAAATAAATATTAATTATTTTTTATTACATTTTACTATTTTTTTTATTTATTTTGTTATTCCCCCCTCCCTCCCCCCGCCAGCCAATCAGCGTGATCAGCTGTCATAGGCTTCAGCCTATGACGGCTGATCACTCCCCAGCCTATGGAGGGGACAGCCATGTCACACGGCTGTCCCCCGTACAGCGCTGCTGCAAATCGCAGCGCTGTACACAATTATTAGACAGCGGTTTTGCCATCTTACAGTCTCCGAGCGGCGATCGCTGGGAGACTCTGCTCCGCCTTCCAAGCAGGCTGCGCACACTCTCCTGTTAGCCCCACAGAAGGCCGTTCACGCCAATCGGAGTGGAGCGCTCCTGGGGCTGCCACCGCCTCCATGCCAATTGTCGTGGAGCGGTCAGCAAGTAGTTAATGTTTAATCTCAATAAAGAAAATTTTTTTCATCTGAGTGTCGAGTGTTTTCTTGTAGTCGCTGTTAAATTAAGGACTGCAAGAAGAGATGGTCAATTTAATCTACCTAAATTCTTCGAAACAAGAAATTGATCACGTGATCAACATTTAACATACTCCTGAACTGAGAGGGATATGACGGCTGACATATTTATTTCCTTTTTAACTATACCAGTTGCCTGGCTGGCCTGCTGATCTCTTGGACTGCAGTAGTGTCAGAATCACACACCTGAAACAAGCATGTGGGCAAATCCAGTCTGACTTCAGAACACCTAAGCTGAATGCTTATTCACGGTCTCTGGCTTAAAGTATTAAGACTCATACACAGGTCCAACAAAGTGCACGACCAACACCAAAACATGACTAATAACATTTGAAGTGGAAATGAGGAACCATTCTACTCCAAAAACCAAGCCTGTTGATACTGGAATCACTGACACTAGTTGGCCGCATAGTACCTGTAGAGCTGTTAGATTAACCCATTCAGGTTCCGTGGTTTTCACGTGAGAAATGTTCACCTCCCATTCATTAGCCTATAACTTTATCACTACTTATCACAATGAACTGATCTATATCTTGTTTTTTCCGCCACCAATTAGGCTTTCTTTGGGGGGGTACATTTTGCTAAGAGCCACTTTACTGTAAACGCATTTTAACAGGAAGTATAAGAAAAAATGGAAAAATTCATTATTTCTCAGTTTTCAGCCATTATAGTTTTAAAATAATACATGCCTCCATAATTAAAACTCATGTATTGTATTTGCCCATATGTCCCGGTTGTTACACCGTTAAAATTATGTCCCTATCACAATGTATGGCGACAATATTTTATTTGGAAATAAAGGTGCATTTTTTCCATTTTGCATCTATCACTATTAACAAGTTTAAAATAAAAAATATATAAATATTTCATCTTTACATTGATATTTAAAAAGTTTAGATCCTTAGGTAAATATTTACATGTTTTTTTTTTTTATTGTAATGGTTTTTTTTTTTATATAGTAAACATTTTATTTGGGTAGTTTTGGGAGGGTGGGAGGTAAACAATAGATTTATAATGTAAATGTGTGTTCATTTTAATTTATTTTTATTTTCAGTTGTAGTATTACTTTTTGGCCACAAGATGGCGGCCATGAGTTTGTTTACATGACGTCGCTCTAAGCGTAACACGCGCTTAGAGTGACGCATCCGGGAGGGAACGGCCAGAAAAGGCGCAGCTTCCGAGAGAAGCTGTCGCTTTTTTAGCGGGGGAGAGGAATCAGTGATCGGGCACCATAGCCTGATACATTGATTCCCTGGCTACCGAATCCGTGGCCGGGAGTGCGCGTGCACGCGCGCGATCGGCCGCGGGAGCGCGCGGTAGCGCGCATGGTTCCTGGACGTAGTTTCTACATCCAGGAACCAAAATAGGTTAAAGATGAGTGAAATCATTGCTGACATGCTCGCAAGAACTTCTTTTTCATAGAACTTCTGATTGCTCTTCAACATTTTGGCAAATCAGTTTCACGAAATTGGCTTTATAATGGCTCCAATATATTTGCATTGCTTCAGTGTGTTCTGTGTGTATACAATATCATTATGCTCATCATTGTATAGTTACATAGCACTGACATCTTGTGCACTACTTTTACATAATGTATACAGTCATGTCACTAACTGTCCCTCAGAGGAGCTGACTATGAAAGGATACCCAAAGTGACATGATGAGATAGACGTGTATGTACATTCCCTAGCACACAAATAACTATGCTGTGTTCCTTTTTTTCTTTCTCTGTTTGAAAGAGTTAAATATCAGGTATGTAAGCGGCTGACTCAGTCCTGACAGGAAGTGACTGTAGTGTGACCCTCACTGATAAGAAATTCCAACTATAAAACACTTTCCTAGCAAAAAATTGCTTCTGAGAGCAAGAAAGAGATAAAAGGGGGAATTTCTTATCAGTGAGGGTCACACTGTAGTCATTTCCTGTCTGAGTCAGGACTGAGTCAGCCACTTACATACCTGATATTTAACTCTTTCAGGCAGAGAGAAAAAAAAAAAAAGGAACACAGCATAGTTATTCGTGTGCTAGGCACTGTACACACACACACACTCATCATGTCACATGTCACTTCTGGTATCCTTTAACTCCTACCATAGTCAGTCTTTGTATTATGTTCCAATTTTCTTTTATTGGAGCTGTGTGTGTGTGTGTGTGTGTGTGTGTGTGTGTGTGTGTGTGTGTGTGTGTGTGTGTGTGTGTGTGTGTGTGTGTGTGTGTGTGTGTGTGTGTGTGTGTGTGTGTGTGTGTGTGTGTGTGTGTGTGTGTGAGTGTGTGTGGTATGTGTGTGTGTGTGTGTGTGTGTGCGTGTGTGTGTGTGTGTGTGTGTGTGTGTGTTGTGTGTGTGTGTGTGTGTGTGTTGTGGGATGGGGATGGGCAATTATACTATCTTAAAGTGATAAAGATGTGATCCACTTGTTGCCACATGCTGAAATCTATTGAAAAAAACGCATCTGTTGTGCATGCATTTTTGCTGCGTTCATGCCCAAATAAGGTAAAAAGTATCTGAAAATGATTTTTTTACTTGTTAAATATGAATATTGATTAAAAAATGGAAACGCAAAAAAAACGCCCATAGCAGAAAACGGATGGTTTTCTGCATGGACAAGTGTGACCCTGGCCTTAATCTTCTGTCAATTTTTTTTTTTTATCTTTTGATTGCAAAATCTTTTACAGGCTACACTAGATCAGTCTACACTGTTTTTTGTTCTTATCTTTAATATCTTGGTATGCCTGTATCTGACTGTCGGTATCTATATAGCTAGCTGTCTGTATGATTGTGAAAACCTTGCCTGGACTGATATCCTTCTAAGTGCCTACATTCTGCTAGATTATGCTAAATCCCAGTCTGCTAGTCATACTGGATGATGCATGAACTAGCATAATGATCACCAGTGTGTTATGCAAATTGTAGCTAGCAAACGAGTCTAGGGGATACCTTATCATGCAGGTCTTACATAGTAAGCTATTTCTATAGCCCTTTAGCTACTGGTTGTCCATCTCTACACTTTCATAATGTTCGTTCTTTCCCGGTTAGGCATAAAAAGTAAAATGCATTAGAGCCTCTAAGACTGGAAGATTTGGGCAGCCAGCTTCCCTATGGTGTGCTCAACTTCTGCACTGTATGAAACATTTTGATTTACTTAACAAAATGCTTTTCCATTTTATGTAAAAGGCTGCTGCTTGAGTAAATCGTTGTTTTTAATAGTAGCTTTTTAACAGGCTAAAGTGTTTTGCACTTAGAATCAATAATGATAACCTGCATAAAACATCACAGTATGTTTTCCAATTGAAATGTACTGAGGGTGAACTAAAAACAAAAACAGAAAATAATAAATTCAAAAACAAACAAACTCCACAACAAAAAATAATTTACTGAAGCAATAAGTAGCTTTCAAGGACAACTGAAGTGAGAGGAATATGGACGCTGCCATAGTAATTTCCTTATAAACAATACTGGTTGCCTGGCAGCCCTGCTTTCTGATGAGGTTGTCAGGAATATACTGGGGTGCTTATGATGTAAGGATAATATTTTCATTTGCCTGTCTGACTGCTATGTACTGTACTTCAGATGCGTATGTATGGGTCATCATCTGGCTTTGGGGGAAGCTGTACTTGTCTGTGTGACAGTGTGGAATACAATTACCCTCAGTTCCTCGGAGAGCAGGGAGCTAATTAGAAGCCCTATTGCCCCATTATACCAATCAGGACATAGTCAGGGAACTTCAAAGACCTACATTTGCATCTAAAGAGGACTTCAGTGAATAATGCTTGGGGTAATAAGACAATGGCAGAAGTGAAGTGTGTTGAAGTCCTTGACACTTGAAACATTTACACTTCTGTTGAGGAAGTGAAGAACTGTAGGCTAAGTCAGGAAGAGTAGCTGCACCAAAAGTTGGCATGTGTGTTAAACACTATTTCATTGTGAGGAAATTGAATTATTGCCTGGAGGTGCAAGCTATAACCTGTAAATTACATCTCTTGGAAGTCTTTTCATGTATGTGGGCTATTGTACATTTTTCGCAAGTGGATGTTAGATCTCTGGAGATCCAATTATGACTGAGGATGTAATTAAATCTAGCTTCCCCCCGTCCACACAGGCTTACAGCCTCGAGGCAAATATTTCATTATAAAAACCAGGGGACATCTACCTCAAATCAGTTCTCTTCTGACAGTAGTGGCAGCCGGTCTCCTGGCCCAAGCTAGTGAACTCCTGGTCTAACCAGAATTGTGTCCGTCCACCAAAGTCCAAGGTTCTTCTATCTGGATTCCTGTATTTTTGGTAAGCAAATTGCTTGGTGTGTTATCTTTGTAACTTTTATCTTGTAACTATTTTTACTTTGTTTTTTGTAATCTTTTTGTATATATTAAATTCTGCACTGTTCTATGTTTTTCTGGAATATTAAATTATTATTTAATAAGCTTGACTTCTGCTGTACTAAACTAACACTCATAGCCTAGAAGAGACTGAAGTGTAACCGTGTATAAGTTCATGCCTAGTTGTATGTTTGAGCAACACTACCGTATGAAATTGTAATTGCATTGGGTGTGGGGGCGTTTGTCATACGTTGGCCTAAGCGCGCAGCTGACCCAACGTACGAACAACGCCAGTGCGAGTAGCGACAGCAGAGTGGCTAACAGTATCGTTCAGAACGACTGTTAGTGGGTCTTTGCTTCACGACAGTGTAAGATTGCAACTGTGTGTGTGTGTGGGTGCGTGGCGTTCCCCGTATTTGGCCTAAGCGCAAAGCTGACCCAAATCCGAAAACGCGGAGTGCGCGCTGAGGACTCGACAGCAGAGTGGAAGTGTCTAGCGAACCGCTAGTGGTGGCAGTGAGAGGTGTTCTGAGGGGTTCCAGCCTTGTTTTAGCTTGACTAAGGCTGCTTCCCCTCTCAGTCTGGTCAAACCCGCAGTCGGGAACCGTATACGCAGGCGTGCCGCGGGCCGGTTCCTGACATAATTGGCTGGCAGTGGTGGCATCGTTTAGTACATTAGTACGCAGCTTAGCTTGCTATTCTGAGTACTAAAGGCTGGAAGCTTGCTAGAAGCAACTAGCCTACAGAAGTCTACTCAGTGCAGAATCTATATACGTTTTTTTGTTGTTTTTTTTTTGTTCAAAGATACACACTTGGTGTTTGCTTTCCCCTCCCCCCTTTTTATTTTTTGCAACACGATGGCTCAGAAAGCATCCGGCTATGCAAGGCAAAACAAAGAGATACTACTCAACCTGTGTGAGCACAAAGGCATCGAGACGGTGAGCGGCCAGACTAAGGAGCAGTTCGTTCGTGCGCTCGAGGAGCATGATGAGGCAGAGCGAGCCCGTGCTTCAACGTCAGCGGATGCAGCTCACTACACGCCAGAGGAGGAATCGCTCCCGCCACAGAATGCGATTGGAGTCGATGTCCTAGATGATCCACCGAACACGGAGATGACATCTCTGGAAGCCGACCTACAGCTACTAGGTTCGGCTGAGCCCGAACTGCGCCTAAAGCTGATTCTGGAACATCGGCAAGCAGAGAGGGAAATACGACAAGCCCAGAGGGAACAAGTTGCACAGAGACACCAGCTGGAGCTGGCTAAACTTCAGCAGCAGAACCGGTCTGCTGGACCCGCAGAACGCGAAGGTGAGCGAGTCCACAGAATCCCCCTGGATAAGTTCCCCGCTATGGACAAGGACTCTGACATAGACACTTTCCTACAGGGGTTTGAAAGGACTTGTCGGCAGTATGGGGTGCCCCATGAGCAGTGGGCAAGATACCTCACACCAGGGCTGAGAGGCAAGGCCCTGGAGGCGTTTGTGAGTCTCCCCCAGGAGGAAGAAACAGACTTTGAGGCAATTAAGAAAGCCATCATTGCACGATACCACCTCACGCCAGAGGTGTATCGAAAACGTTTCAGGACAGTGCAGCGAGGTCCTAATGACAGTTACCTGGATCACGCGTGCAACCTGCGCACTGCCTTCCAGCAGTGGTTAAAAGGACTGTCAGTCAAAACCTTGGATGCCCTGCAGGAGCTGATGATAAAAGACCAGTTCCTACACACCTGTCCTGTTGAGGTCCGGCTGTTTGTGCTGGATCGAGAACCAAAGACAGTGGATGAGGCTGCGGAAATGGCCGATTCCTACACCGCCCATAGAGCACCTGAATCCCGGAGGACTACTACGCCCAGCTGGAGGGGAGAACAGAGTGCTAAACCTGTGTCACCCAGCACCCAGAGGAGGCAAGCACCGCTGTCTCCTGGAGTCAGGCAACCAACCACTGACACTCGGAAATGCTTTGTATGTGACAGGGTGGGTCATATCAGCACGACTTGCCCAGAGAGGAAGAGGGAGGCCCCAAAATCCAGTGAGGCCTCAAACCTCAGTGAAGTCCCAACTGCCCTGTGTGCTACCAGGAATGCCACTGGCTATGCAGAGAATCTGCAGCGTGTCACGGTTGGGGGTACAGTTGCCACTGGGCTGAGAGACACTGGAGCAGAAGTGACTCTCATACATCCCCAGCTTGTGAACCCAGAACAGTACATACCTGGGAAAATGATTGCTGTCAGAGGAATTGGGGGTGTCACCCCAGCCATACCCACCGCCTTGGTCCACCTGGATTGGGGGGCCGGCAGCGGACTGAAAGAAGTTGGGGTAACTGACAAAATCCCCACCAACGTTTTGCTGGGTACTGACCTGGGACGGTTAGTGGCCCGGTATGAGCCTACTCCAAACCCTGTGGGGCCTGCATCCCCAGCAGAAGTTCAGGACTCTTGCAAGGTACTGTTTGATAATGCTGTGCAAGTGGGGAGTGCTGGTGAGGCCCCAGGGGCTACGGACTGTATGCTAGGAGCCAGCCCTAGTGAGTCTCCAGTGCCTAGGCCTGGAGTGGGACATGTTGATACAAAGAATGCAGAAATTGATAATGTCATTTATGACGCCCGGACTATCGATGCGATCGATGCAGGAACTGTTGATGCTACTGGTGAAGTGCTGAGTACCACTGTGTATAATGCTGCAGATAATGTTGATGTTTTATGTGAGGGCCCAAATGACCATATACGTAGGGCTGATTATGCTGATGTCACCTGTGTTGTGCTACATAATGCTGTGTGTCATGTGGACACTCCGTCAGCTGCAGGAGTAACCAGCGGCGCTCGCTGGGCTGCAGCAGGTGGACTGTCCACTGAAGGGGCAGATGGCACCAGGCCAGATCCTCCCCCTTCAGATGGTTTCAAGACCAAAGGCGATGTGATTTACGATGTGTGTAATGTGGGCGCTCCCTCAGCTGCCGTGGTAACCCGCAGCGCTAGCGAGTCTACAGCACAGGGACTGTCCACCGAAGTGGCAAATGCTGCTGGGTCAGCCACAGCTAATTCGGAACCTGGCCCTGAGGGCCCAGGAGCCTCTCCGTCTGCAGCCTTCCTAGAATGTGTGACAGGCAGCACTGAGCTCTCTGGGGCTGTTCAATTTGACAGCAGCCTGGAAGAGCTCAGGGGGCTAGCCAGCAGGTCACCAGCTGGGAGGGGCGGGCTGAGAGGGTTCTGGGAAGTTATTCCCACGGAGCTGTCCGAAGGGGAAGAGGCAGACCAGCAGATAATCGATCCCCAAAGGGGCCGAGAGATAGCTCCTGCCACTATAGAGAAGGTGCGTGTAGCGACGGTTGGAACCCTCCCCCAGCTGCAGCACTGTCTCTATGGTCGCGAATTCACGGTTGTCACTGACCCTCATTCCCCTGGTTGGTTACGTCAGGTTGTCAGGGGCAATGACACATTGCAGCAACCTGACCTAGCTTTCCAGTCCTGTAGCTTGGAGCTAAGGAATTACCCCCCCAGGCCCGGCCGTCAGTGTCGGCTTTGGCAGGACGATTCGTTAGAATCATCTGCCGGCGCCATTTGGAAGAGGGGGCGTGTCAGGAATATACTGGGGTGCTTATGATGTAAGGATAATATTTTCATTTGCCTGTCTGACTGCTATGTACTGTACTTCAGATGCGTATGTATGGGTCATCATCTGGCTTTGGGGGAAGCTGTACTTGTCTGTGTGACAGTGTGGAATACAATTACCCTCAGTTCCTCGGAGAGCAGGGAGCTAATTAGAAGCCCTATTGTCCCATTATACCAATCAGGACATAGTCAGGGAACTTCAAAGACCTACATTTGCATCTAAAGAGGACTTCAGTGAATAATGCTTGGGGTAATAAGACAATGGCAGAAGTGAAGTGTGTTGAAGTCCTTGACACTTGAAACATTTACACTTCTGTTGAGGAAGTGAAGAACTGTAGGCTAAGTCAGGAAGAGTAGCTGCACCAAAAGTTGGCATGTGTGTTAAACACTATTTCATTGTGAGGAAATTGAATTATTGCCTGGAGGTGCAAGCTATAACCTGTAAATTACATATATTGGAAGTCTTTTCATGTATGTGGGCTATTGTACATTTTTCGCAGGTGGATGTTAGATCTCTGGAGATCCAATTATGACTGAGGATGTAATTAAATCTAGCTTCCCCCCGTCCACACAGGCTTACAGCCTCGAGGCGAATATTTCATTATAAAAACCAGGGGACATCTACCTCAAATCAGTTCTCTTCTGACGGTAGTGGCAGCCGGTCTCCTGGCCCAAGCTAGTGAACTCCTGGTCTAACCAGAATTGTGTCCGTCCACCAAAGTCCAAGGTTCTTCTATCTGGATTCCTGTATTTTTGGTAAGCAAATTGCTTGGTGTGTTATCTTTGTAACTTTTATCTTGTAACTATTTTTACTTTGTTTTTTGTAATCTTTTTGTATATATTAAGTTCTGCACTGTTCTATGTTTTTCTGGAATATTAAATTATTATTTAATAAGCTTGACTTCTGCTGTACTAAACTAACACTCATAGCCTAGAAGAGACTGAAGTGTAACCGTGTATAAGTTCATGCCTAGTTGTATGTTTGAGCAACACTACCGTATGAAATTGTAATTGCATTGGGTGTGGGGGCGTTTGTCATACGTTGGCCTAAGCGCGCAGCTGACCCAACGTACGAACAACGCCAGTGCGAGTAGCGACAGCAGAGTGGCTAACAGTATCGTTCGGAATGACTGTTAGTGGGTCTTTGCTTCACGACAGTGTAAGATTGCAACTGTGTGTGTGTGTGGGTGCGTGGCGTTCCCGTATTTGGCCTAAGCGCAAAGCTGACCCAAATCCGAAAACGCGGAGTGCGCGCTGAGGACTCGACAGCAGAGTGGAAGTGTCTAGCGAACCGCTAGTGGTGGCAGTGAGAGGTGTTCTGAGGGGTTCCAGCCTTGTTTTAGCTTGACTAAGGCTGCTTCCCCTCTCAGTCTGGTCAAACCCGCAGTCGGAAACCGTATACGCAGGCGTGCCGCGGGCCGGTTCCTGACAGAGGTCACTTCATACAAAGCATTAGCAGTGGTGCAGAGGCAGGAGCAGGGGACTATTCAGCCTCACGGCCATTTCACACCATCACAGTGCTTTCATGGAGGCTCATTGTTTCATTTATTTATTTTCTATAAGGTCCATATTATAAAAGATTCTAGTTATTATTATTTACAGTCTACAATCTCTACAGCAGTGATGCTCACCGGATGCTTTCATGAGTAATCACGAGTGATTACTCATGATTCAAATGAGGTTTAATTGGCGCAGGTGTGCGGCGGGGATACAAGGGGTTATTTACCCATAATTCCGCTGTCCGCCCTGCATTCCAAAGAGCTTGTGTGCGTCCTATTGGTCGCGCTTACTCCTTCAAGCCGGAAGGAGGAAGTGCGCTGGTGTGATGCTTACAACGCGACCACAAGGATGTGTTCAAGCTCTTTGGAATGCAGGGAGGACGGCGTAATTATGAGTAAATAACCCCTTGTATTCCCGCTGCACACCTGCGCCAATTAAACCTCATTTGAATCATGAGTAATCACTTGTGATTACTCGTGAGAGCATCCGGTGAGCAACCCTGGTCTTCACTCTATATGGCGCCTCCTTGCTCAGCCTTAGGAGACAAGTTGTGTCCCAGCACTCGGTTATAACCAGGCCTTAATGCGCAAGATATAGGAATTGATGGGTGTAAGGTAGTGATACCACCAAGACTCACTAAGCAGAGGTACTGGCACTTTAGAATAGTCAAACAGTCACAGGTCATACACAGGAATCAGATGGCTGTCAAACAGAGGGTAATTCAATTAAGTGGTCAAGCAAGCCAAAGGTCATACACAAAAGCTTAAACAAGATATACAGGGTGGAGGCAGAATAGTGGTCAAACTAGCAATGTTCGGTCCAGAAAGCCATCAGAGAGCGTAATCAGATGGCAGGCAAAAGGTTCAGTGACATAGCAATAGGGGGTGCAGGGGGTCAGGGGTGAGCCTGGGGTGCCTGGCACCTGGGTGCAAGAATTTCTCTGGCGCCTATGGGAGTGGTTAAATTAACCGCGCCCAACCACATAACCACACCCATGTCCTGCCTAATCACACCCACAGCTTCCAACTCTTTACGCATGCATGTGATACCCCATTCCTACCCCTCTTCCATGGGCTTGCTCCTGGCTGGCTTTGGCTGCCTGCGAGTCTGCTAGTCTCTGGACTGACTCAGGTTGAGAGGCTCTGCGAGTGCGACACAGACTGCGTATTTATGGCTGCCTTCGGCCACCCTACTCTTGCTCGCTGTCGTCGGCTCCTCCCCCCGCCAAGCCCAAGCGTGAGGTGGGCTGCCTGTATCTTTCCCGTTGCGTCTCGCAGCCTGCCAGTGTTGCCAACCTTTTACGTTATTTTTTACTGACAAATATCTAAAAATTTACTGACAAAATATAATTTTTACTGACAAAATTTCCCTACTAAATGCACATAAGAGACAGCGTTTCACCAGTAAATGCACGTAATGACAGACAGCCTTTCATCAGTAAATGTACATAATGATAAACAGCTTTTCCCCAGTAAATGCACATAATAAGAGACAGCTTTTCACCAGTAAATGCACATAATAAGTGACCACTTTTCACCAGTAGATGCACATAAGAAACCACTTTTCACTAGTAAATGCACATAATAGGAAACCGCTTTTCACTAGTAAATGCACATAATAAGAAACCGCTTTTCACCAGTAAATGCACATAATAAGAGACAGCTTTTCACCAGCAAATGCACATAATAAGAGACAGCTTTTCACCAGTAAATGCACATAATAAAAGACAGCTTTTCACCAGTAAATGCACATAATAACAAACAGCCAGTGTCCACAGTATATGTAGCCAGCCTGGACCCCCTTTAGGTAGTGAGTGACAGGGACCCCTTTAGGCAGTGAGTGACAGGGACCCCTTTAGGCAGTGAGAGACAGGGAGCCCTTTAGGCAGTAAATGACAAGGAGCCCCTTTAGGCAGTGAGTGACAGGGACCCCTTTAGGCAGTGAGTGACAGGGAGCCATTTAGGCAGTGAGTGACAGGGACCCCTTTAGGCAGTGAGTGACAGGGACCCCTTTAGGCAATGAGTGACAGGGAGCCCTTCAGGCAGTGAGTGACAGGGACCCCTTTAGGCAGTGAGTGACAGGGAGCCCCTTTAGGCAGTGACAGGGAGCCCCTTTAGGCAGTGAGTGACAGGGACCCCTTTAGGCAGTGAGTGACAGCGACCCCTTTAGGCAGTGAGTGACAGGGAGCCCCTTTAGGCAGTGAGTGACAGGGAGCCCCCCCTCTAGCCGCCGCCACTCCCCCCTCACCTCGCAGCCAGCAGACCTCAGGATCAGAAGCGACCCGACCAGTATGAGCGGGCGCCGGACACACCCGCTCTATATGCGTAAGTGATGTCACTTCCGCATATCAGTGCGGTGTGCTAGGTCCTAGCGCCCGAACGATTGGTCGCCGCCTGATCGAGGTCTGAGTGACGCGGCTAGAGGGAGGGAGTGACAAGGACCCCTTTAGGCAGTGAGTGACAGGGAGCCCCTTTAGGCAGTGAGTGACAGGGACCCCTTTAGGCAGTGAGTGACAGGGAGCCCCTTTAGGCAGTGACAGGGAGCCCCTTTAGGCAGTGAGTGACAGGGACCCCTTTAGGCAGTGAGTGACAGCGACACCTTTAGGCAGTGAGTGACAGGGAGCCCCTTTAGGCAGTGAGTGACAGGGAGCCCCCCCCCCCCTCTAGCCGCCGCCGTCGCTCCCCCCTCACCTCGCAGCCAGTAGACCACAGGATCAGCGGCGACCCGACCAGTACGAGCGGGCGCCAGACACATCCGCTCTATATGCGTAAGTGATGTCACTTCCGCATATCAGTGCGGTGTGCTGGGTCCTAGCGCCCGAACGATTGGTCGCCGCCTGATCGAGGTCTGAGTGACGCGGCTAGAGGGAGGGAGGGAGAGTGCAGCGGCCAGAGGGGGTGAGACAGGCGCCTGGGTGCAATGCACCCGCAGCACCCGCCGAGGCACGGCCCTGCAGGGGATAGCGACTGCATCAGGCCCTTGGGCCAGGGGCCTATCCTCAACCACAGTATTAGCTCTCTATTGGCCCTATGCTGGTAATAATGACTTCTATAGGTGATTTTATTAGTAGTAATCATTAACAAACTGTTACCCATCCCCTCCTTGCACTTCTGACACTGGGGTTGTCCTTGGCAGGTTTTGATGTGCCATATCAATTGTTATGTATAGAGGGGGGGGCCCCAATGTAAACCTTGCACCGGGCCCATAGCTCCTTTAGCTACGCCATTGAAAAGGTTGTAACAGAAGGCAATAGAATCACACCCAGCAGCTAGCTCCACCAACTAACACTATCATGGGTATCTAGCAATTCTGAGAGCAAGGCTTTTATACTGGGATCAGCCAATGAGGAGAGATCACCCACAATGCTGTCCAAAGGAACACACTTCCAGCCAATACTGAATGGCTCCAGTAATAGAGCCAATCCCTTCTTGGTTAGCAATGGTGCTGGAGAGTGTACGATGAATGTCTCACACGCCCCTATTGCCTGATGACAGTGGCAGAAGCCTGCCTGTGCGTACCTGTGAGAACCCCGCAGATGCCGTCCCCGCTCTGCAAGGACCATCTGCGCCCACACCCGAAAGTGTGACTTGCCGCTGGAATGAGGAAGTAAGATTGTGTCAAGTACCATATTTTTGGGATTATAGGAGGCACCTTTTCTCCCCCAAAAGTGTGCATCATAGTTTGAATGTCCCCCTGTTTCCAAATGTGTCCTCTGTCCCCCTGTTTCCTCCCATGTCCGCTTGTCTCCTCCTCTGTCCTCCTGTCACATGGAACTCTGCACAGCCACCACGGTGCATTCTGCTCCTGATTACCTGGCGTAAACGTAACCGCACATAGAGAGCCTTAAACAGGCTTTTGTAGGCATTCTACCAATCAGCTTACTGTGCAAGTGCAGTGATTGGCCCCAATAACGGAGCTGTGGTCCCACCCAAGAGGCCATCGGCTCCAGTCAAAAAACGGAGCAGTGGGCGTCTGTAATTGGCGGGTCTGGGGCAGCGCCTCCAGTCTGATTGGTAGAATGCTTCGCAAAGCCTGTTTAAGGCTCTCTATTTGCAGCTACGTCCACATCAGCTAATCCAGAGCAGCATGCACCATACTTGCTATGCAGAGTTCCATACAGGGGGACAGAGGAGGAAACAGGGAGACACAGGAGGAAACAGGGAGACAAAAGCCCCGGGTAAGTAAAACTCCAAGTCCCCACCCCTCATCTTGGGTATCCTATAACCAGTATTATGAAAATGTATGTCAGCCACTGAAATACCATCCCGCTAAAAATGTTCTGCATTGCAAAACAAATCAAGCAAACAAGGCAAAAGGAAAAAAAAAGAAAAGAAAACGTAAAAATGAAAGAAAAAAGTAAACCAGTCTGAGCACCATTTCCACCCAAAACAAGGAGCGCCATGGTGGCGAGTGGGACATGAAAAACAAGAAACATATGGGAAGGGGGGAAAAAAAAGAACAAAGAAACAAACGGAAAAATAAAGAAAGAAAGCAAAGAGACTCGTTGATGAGTTCCAGGGATCAGATAAGTATATTTTTCTTGCTTGCTGTGATGTTTGTTGTGCTAAAAGAGTGATCTTGTACAAATCATTAGTAACTCAGGAGCAAGCATTATCTAGCTGTGCATTAAGGTTTTGCATCCATCTTGTACACAATAACTTATCACGCCTTACAGAGATATTCAGCCCGACCTTCTGCTGGGTGAGTTCGGTTTTTCATCTGCACAATAAAATTCATTTCCTTAAACCAGTCATTAATGGAGAGTGCTGAATTAATTTTCCAGAAACGGGAGAAACGAGCACTAGCAATTCTGGCAGCAATGATTAGGCAATATAGAAATGAGCCTGATAATTGTAACTGCTGTAGATGGGTCCCGTCCTCAATACTACAGAGCTGCAAAAAGAGGGAAAAGGAAGGGGAAATACTAAAAAAGGGAGGTTTTAAGGGAACCTAGTGGAACTAAACAGATCAGTATGTTATGCCTCATAGTTAATACTAAAGAAAGCAGTTAATGTTGGCATGATGATGAGTACCATCACATCTTGGCACCACTATAAATAATAATCTTCAACTATGTGTGCTTTAGTTTGGCACACATATCCAGTACAAGCAAACATATCCACAGGAGTTATGTGTTCGGCTACAATGTAGCCAAACTTACATTTGGCATAGGTGATCGGTTACGCATATCAGTAGGAAGGTTAGCGTTAGGCAGATCAGTAGGAAAGTTAGTGTTAGGTGTATCGGTAGAAGGTTAGTGTTAAGCATATTGGTAGGGAGGTTAGTTTTAGGTGTATCAGTATGGAGGTTAGCTTTAGGTGTATCAGTATGGAGGTTAGCTTTAGGTGTATCAGTAGGAAGGTTAGTGTGAAGCTTACAGGTAGGAATGCTAGTGTTAGACTTATCAGTGGGTAGTTTACTGTTAGATATACCAGTAGGAAAGTTCTGTTAGGTTTTTCAGTGGGAACATTAGGGTGCAGCATGTCTGGCCCCTGATCAGGTAAAATGCTTTTCCACCACCTCTGCTTCCAATGCACTCTGAGAGAGAACGCGGGGAGGGAGGATGGGCGGCCACTAGACACCAGGAAACCAAGCTATGGGAAAAGGAGAGGACACCAGGTACACTGTATGGGAGAAGGAGGGGAGACCACTAGACACCGGGTCCTGTTGTAAGGGGAGGGATGAGGGACCACTAAAAACCAGGTAATGTTGCATGGGGAGGGGGGACCATATACACTGGGTAACATTGTATGTAAAGGGAGGGGGGGGACCACTAGACACCAGGTAGTCTGTATGAAGGAGGGAGTATACCCAAGTATGCTGTATGAAGGATGCAGGAGGGAATGGTATGGGGGGAGGGGAACAATAAACCACCGAAGAAATGATATGGGGATGTTAAAAGTAGTGGCCTGGGTTTCTAACCTAGATTTACACTTAATTCAAACAATTTTCTGGTGTCTGTAGGTGAAAGTAATTACCTCAGTTTATACTCAGATTTGTTTATAATGTAGTGTATACAGCAGTATAGTATTACTAATACTGTATATTACCAATACTATTATCATACCTCCCAACTTTTGGAGCAAGGAAATAGAGACACTAAGACACACCCCACTCTACCTTTAGCCATGCAATAATGTTACATCAGGCGCTCCCCCTCCCTCTCCTATACAGTTCCCTGGTGTCTAGTTGTCTAGGCGGGAGAGGAGGCTGAAGTCCGTGCAAGTCCTGCAGAAATTGGGACTGTTGGAGGGTCTGCTATTACTATCTTCAAAATCATCACTAGCCAAACGTATTGGTCTATATACAAAAGTATTCCCTATTACACATTGTTCTAAAACTGATTAAACACACACACACACACACACACACACACCACACCACACACACACACACACACACACACACACACACACACACACACACACACACACACACACACACACACACACACACACACACACACACACACACACACACACACACACACACACACACACACACACACACACACACACACACTTCTAACAATTATCAATTATTACAACTATTAAACAGAATAGTTTACATTAAATAGTTTAAGCTGAAAACTATAGGTGGATAAAGTCCAAAAAGTACACACTGGTTCACACTCTAAAAAGTACACACTGGTTGGTGCACCAGTAAGTGTAGATGATGTAAATATTACAGCATGTAATGATATTCAAAAATATCTTCATAGTGGTTTCTGTGACAGCTTTTGTGAGGAAAATTAAGAAACAGATAACTATGTGAGCAGTAATAGAAGTATTTAGCGTGGCTTGCATGTCTTGACCAGAAGGTACTTTACCAGAGACCTTTATCTCATACTGAACATCACTCATGTTATAATGCTCCTTGTTAGAATGAAAAGACTGGCTAGGCAACTGACATGGACCACGCAATACAAAGAATGCACTGTGATTAAATGATGATAGGCTTATGGCTCCTTAGTGCACAAATCAATAAGGGCATGGTAACAATAAGAAAACCATTACCAAGACGGATGCATGAGATGCACAGGACACAAGTGGGAGACTGCTGCTCTTCAAGTGTCTGGGTGTCAGCATTATGGTGGAATAAAAAGAAGCTTGGGTCATCTAGGTCATCTGATCGTGAACCCAGCAATAAGTGGTTTGACAGTCCTCCTGAATAACTTTGTCTGGGGTGAGAGCCAAAAAGTGTAAAAAGCCAGGCAGAGTCAAGTTCAGAGTTAGAATATGGTCAGCGCTGGTCAGTTAATGATTGCAGTGAGGTCATGTAGTGTAAATTGTGGAGTTTGCTGAATTTTCTGTGTCTGAAACACATTTACCATTTTAGCTGCTTTTTACAGACCAGTGGAAAATTATAATAAAAAGCACACTTTTTTTAATTTACTTTTCTAGCAGCTGGACTGTGCCACCACCATCCAGAAAGTCTTTTGGAAATAAAGGAAATCCTGAAAGTCCCCCAATTAGGTAATTGAGTTTTCCAAAACCTTTCAGTAAGAGGTTTAGGGCTGTTAAATTGACAGTGCTCACTGCAAGCGACAGCTACATGGCAAAAAAAGGAATCATATATAGTGCATTTCACTCTGGGACCATATATATATATATATATATATATATATATATATATATATATATATATATATATATATATATATATATATATATATTCTCGTTATAGTAAACTTAAAGGGACAAATTGCTGGCACAGTATCCAGGACTCCTTACAACTTGCAGCTGTAACTGAATAGAGGCAGCTATTCACTTCCTGTGAGTGGCTCCGATACCTCTGCAGGTGGGACTTAGCACTCTCCTCTCCACTCTCCTTAGTTTTATAGCGAGGCAGCCCACTCTGATCTGCACTACAAGTGATGGTATAGAAACCATGTGGAGCACTATACTGATATGTGTTTGCTCATTTTGAGAGACACAGAAATGTATCTAAAAACTTTGATATCATAAATATTAATGAGAAAGGAATTAAACTGGTAGAAAGGGAAGAGAAGAGGCATCCTAGGGTATGATAAAACGGAGTTAAAATCAATTAAACGAGAAAAAGGTTGAGGTGGCTTACCTCAATTAAGACAAAATTCATAAAACATAAGAACTTTATTATGCATTGGCAACACATTTTGTGGGTTTACCCACTTCACCAGTGGTTTGCTTTAAACATTTTTACATAAGAGGTGCTCAGGTAGCTTTAAAGGAAACCAGAGCTGTAATAAAGTAAAGGTTTTATACATACCTGCCGTCCTCAGTCTTCTGCATCTTCTGTACCGGGTCCCGTTACTTACTCCAGTTGCGGCCAGTCTGCGCAAGTGAAATGCGCTATTTCCATATCTCTCCGGCAGCTGCTGGAGAGATACAAAGAGGGCGCACTTCTCCTGCGTAGGCTGGCCCTGACTGGAGGATGTAGCAGGGCCAGGTGAAGAAGACAGAGAAGACTGTGGAAGGCGGTGTGGGAGCGATCCGTGCGGATGGGGCTGGGGGAATCCCCAGGTATGTATAAATCCTTTACTTTATTACAGCTCTGGTACACTTTAAGGTGCTTTGACCACATTATGCATCATGCTGGACACCTCTCAGCCACCTATTCACACATGTCTATTTATCCATCTATCCATTTTCTATCAATCTTGTACTCTTCTAGAAGCAGTAGAGTGTTGTACCGTGTTAGCCATGATTAAAAGCAAGGAGTTTTGAATCAGGATGATACCATTTATTGGCTAACTTAGAGATGGATAAACAGTGAGCTTTCGGCTTATAAAAAGCCTTCGTCGGACTGGTTCCTGACAAATACTGAAAAACACAGCGTATATACTGTATACACTGACAGAGGAGAAACATTCTTTAGCAAACATAAATGTAATGTACCAGCCCAGTCACAATTTGAACTCGGAATTTACGATGTCTTCCCATCACCAGAATCTGCTTCATGTCATGTTGAGGAAACTGTTGATCTTATCAATTTAGCCAGGATGCCTGGGAAAGCCTCCTCAGTAACAGTTGAGGTATCTAATTACATTTATGTTTGCTAAAGAATGTTTCTCCTCTGTATGTCAGTGTATATAAGCTGTGTTTTTCAGTATTTGTCAGGAACCAGTCCTACGAAGGCTTTTTATAAGCCGAAAGCTCACTGTTTATCCATCTCTAAGTTAGCCAATAAATGGTATCATCCTGATTCAAAACTCTGTACTCTTCTAGCAAATCTTGTATTCCTCTCAGTGTCCAAGCACTGTTAGATTATGTTGCATCCCATTCTGACAACCTTACTGGATGATGCATGAGCTGGCATAAAGATCATCATTGTGTTATGTCATTTCTGGCTGGTGGGAGAGTCTGGAGGATAGCTTATTATGCAGCTCTTTCATACGGAGCAGTTTCTAGGTCACTTTAGATATTGGTTGTCCATCTCCACACTCCTAAAATGTTTGTTCTTTTACTTTTTAGCGTAAAAAAAACAAAATGCATTAGAGCCACCATAACGCAGTGACGGATTTGGACAGCCAGCTTCCCCATGGTGTATTCAACAACAGCGCTGTGTGCAACATTGTGATTTTCTTAACAAAATGCTTTTACATTTTATGTAAATTGTGGCTGCCCATGAGTAAATTGCAGGTTTTTAATAGTAGCTTTTCAAGCTAAAATGTTTTGTACATAGAAGCAATAATGGTAACCTGCAAAATATACATCACAATATATGTTCAAAGTAAAATGGACTTAAGGTGAACAAAAACCAACTCACTTTGGATACAACTTATCTGAAGTGCTGCTGGGATCTTAGGAGATTGGAGCGACCTTGGCCAATCTTAAAGGGACCCTTAACAGAGCAAAAAGATGGAATGGTGAACTTACCTGGGGCTTTCTCCATCTCCACGTAGCCAGTGAGGTCCCTTGGGGTCTTCTGGGTCCCCTCTGTTTTCCCACTGGTGGCTCCATAAGCTGTGCCCATCTGCATGCCCATTACTGTGATGCATGGTTCATTCTTTCGAGAACGGTACATGCGCAGGATGCTCACAGTGAAGGGCACGTGATTGCGATGGACACGCGGATGGGACATGCATGCACAGTTGTGCACGACTCAGGGCCGTGACGTGCAGCTTACGGAGCCACCAGTGGGAGAATGGAGGGGACCCAGGAGATGCAGAGGGGCCTCACGAACTACAGGGGGCCGGAGGAAGCCCCAGGTAAGTTCACTATTTTATTTTTGGGCTATGTTAAGAGTTCCTTTAAAGGACCACCAAATAAACTGTAACGTTTAAAATACATGTGTATGCATACATACAAAATGTACATTTGTCCCAGAGTAAAATGTACTATAAATGACTTCTCCCCTATGCTGCTGTCCTTTCCAGTATGCAGTAAAAATCTGACAAATCTGAAAGACTTTGAATTAGCCTAGCTCCTCTTGGGGGATTCTCAGTACTTCATGTATTATTCTTTACAAAAGCAGTTCTTGGAAAAGATGCCAGCCTCCCTACTATCTTGCACACTGTTTTGGCAGTTGGACTGAGCACCAACCATTCAGTAAAGGGTTCTGAAAACTAAGAAAGCCCTGAGAATCCTCCATGAGGAGATTGAAAAGTTAAAAGTGTCAGATCGGTCATCTTCTTACCACCTACTTGTACGTGACAGCAACATAGGAAAAAAGTAATTTACAGTGCATGCCTTTATGGAACAAATGTGCATTTTATACATATGTATACACTTGAATTTTACATTTTCATTTTATTTATTTTTTACAATAGTGAAAACTGTGATATACGTTGTGCACCATCGCCAGAAGTGTGTATAGCCAATCCGTGAGCATTAATAAGAGTCCGTGCTTCACAGTATCTGATTTAGATTTATTCACGTTAATAATTTTTCTCACTCATCCTGCTGAGTAAAAGGTACAAACTAGAAATGAAACCGCAGATGATAACAGAGAACACAGACAAAATTGAGACCATCTTAACACTAAATACGGTAGCAGTAAAACATGGTTGCGGCGGTTAGTGGACAAAAAGGGCAGCATCATAGACTCGAATGCAATTATCGTTAATACGGGGCGTCCGATAAATATCGATAGCAACATTAGAACATTACAGTTTTTGAAGTATGTTATCGTTATAGAAGCTTGCAACGTTATGATTTTCATTGTTTTTTCGTTTGTATGTACAGATTTTACGTTATCAAAGATATTATCGTTTCTATGTTTAAAAAGGTGTTTATGCAGAGGGAGTGGTTAGGGTTAGGCACCACCAAGGGGGTGGCTAGGGTTAGGCACCACTGGGGGGTTAGGGTTAGGCACCACCGGGGGGGGGGAGGGTTAGGGTTAGGCACCACCGGGTGGGGGGTTGTTAGGGTTAAACGCCATTAGTGGAGTGGTTAATTTTAGGCACCACCAGTGCAGGGTTCTGTGCGAGAGAAGGGTTGTGTTAAGCTGTATTGTTGAATTATGTAACAATTTTTAACGTTAATATATATTCGTTATTATCTCCCGTCTGTTTTAAAATGCTATTTATAGTTAACCAAGTTTAACAGCAATGTTTATCATTATTAAGATTTTGCTATCCACCAGTGCCATTTTGTTATCCAGCTGGGTCCTTTTTTCCTGGCGCCCTTTCTTTCATGCACACCTAAATACTGATTAAAGGGAACCTCAACCGAGTAAAATTATTTAAAATGAGCACACAATGTACCTGCAAATGAATACTATATACTTCCCTCACTGTTAGTTCCTATCAGAAGCTCAACGTTTTCCCCTTACAACAATTCCTTCTAGTTCTGAAAAGATTTTGCAAGAACTCAAATATATCAGTTGCTGTCACTTATCTATCAGTTGCTGTCAGTTATAACTGAAAGGACAACTGATGAGCAAGGTAATGCCCATGTTTGTTTCCCTATGGCTCATTTGGGCGATATTACAGTTTAACAGTGTGCTGACCAGGAAGCTGTAATGGGGTAACAGCCATTTTCCAAATGGAGGATGGAGAATTCCATTGATTACAGTCTAAAAACAGGACGCAGGAGAGGAGAAAGAGATGGATGAGTAAGTAGGACGTGTGTCTGTTTATTTTGACTTTTAATTTTTCTGTTCAGGTTTGCTTAAATCACAAACTGTAGATAATTATGCTTCCCTACCACAGGTTATTTCCCCTTAAAAAGCAGCAATTTTAACATCATGGTCCTCCCTTTCATTTACCAATAACTTTATCTTTACCAATCACACCAAAATAATCTATACATTGTTTTTTTTTTTTTCGTGGAACATACTAGGCTTTCTTTGGGTACTTTTTGCTAAGAATAATTTTATCTCCTATGCATTTAAAGGGACTCCGAGCAGTGCAGTAACTATGGAAAGATGCATACCATTTGAAGCTCTCTTTTTCCTCTTTCCAATGATATATAAACCCTACGCCTTTTAGTTTTTGCTATTTTCGCGATCGAAATCGCGGCCGCCATCTTGAATTCCTTCATCAGTATTGGATTATGCAGGACGACACTTTCCCCAGTGTCGGCAGCTCTATTCAGCAAAATGCAATGACATACAAGGAACCCAGGGGGATATAATTACAAACATCATGCTGGTAGGTGTGAGGATATAATTAATTAGTTGTGGGTATGCTTAAAGGCATACCCACAGGTACTGCACGGAGTCCCTTTAAAGGACTTACGAGGCCAATACTTCAGAAAAAAAATAAAAAAAGTTATCTACCTGTGTCAGCCTGTCAGGCACGGAGGACGCCGTCCGCGCCCTCCGTGCCGTTCCGCCGGGTCCCCGCCGCTCCATAGCCCCCCGCACGGTCCCCGACCGTGCGGCCCGGGTCGGGCTCTCCAGCCTGTACGAAGATGGCGGCCGGAGCTGGCAGCGGCTGCGCAGTACGCATAGCCGCGAGTGCGGCTGCGCAGGTCTAAGGCCAACCCCCCGATCCACGTAACAGTAGCGTGGATCGGGGGGTTGGCCTTAGAGCTGCGCAGCCGCACTCGCGGCTATGCGTACTGCGCAGCCGCGGCCAGCTCCGGCCGCCATCTTAGTACAGGCTGGAGAGCCCGACCCGGGCTGCGCGGTCGGGGACCGTTCGGGGGGCTATGGAGCGGCGGGGACCCGGCGGAACGGCACGGAGGGCGCGGACGGCGTCCTCCGTGCCTGACAGGCTGACACAGGTAGATAACTTTTTTTATTTTTTTTTCTGAAGTATTGGCCTCGTAAGTCCTTTAAAGATAATTGGAAGAAAAAAAAGTCCTTATTTCTCAGTTTTCAGACATTATATTTTAAATATGTGATACTGTATATAAGTGTGATAGTGTAAAAAGTGCTACTGTATGAAAGAAAGAAAGAAAGAAAGAAAGAAAGAAAGAAAGAAAGAAAGAAAGAAAGAAAGAAAGAAAGAAAGAAAGAAAGAAAGAAAGAAAGAAAGAAAGAAAGAAAGAAAGAAAAAACAAACACTTTTGCCTTGGAGCGCTAGGTCCCCGGTTCGAATCCCAGTCAGATTAACATCTGCAAGAAGTTTATATGTTCTCCCCATGTCTGGGTGGGTGTTCCCTGGGCATTCCAGTTTCCACCCACATCCTAAAAACATACAGATAAGTTAATTGGCTTCCCCCTAAAATTGGCCCTAGGCTATGATACGTGCACTAGACGATATGTAAATAGACATATAACTATAGTAGGGATTAGATTGTGAGTCCCTCTGAGGGACAGTTAGTGACAAGACAATATACTCTGTACAGCACAACAGTGTGATATCCTTGATGTATTTCAGTGGACCTGAACTCAGAACGTCCTCTCAGCTCTAAAAGATACACAACAGCATTAATGACCTTTAAACAAAAAACATTTTTTTTGTTACAGCTGATACAAATCCTAAAATAAGCCTGCACTCCTGATTCATGAAGGCAGACATATTGTTAACATCCAGTGCTTTCAAACTAGCTTATCTGCCATGGCAGTCAGGTGACACAGGGGAGAGATCAAATTACAACTTGTGATTAGACACAAATGAAGGGGAATTAGACAAGCTAAACTCTCTAAATACATACAGGGTGCATTTCTCTATGTTTTCCTTCTGTCCTGTGCAAGAGTTCAGGTCCCCTTTAGAGATTTTATTAACCACTTAAGGACCGCAGTGTTCACACCCCCTAGTAACCAGGCCATTTTTAGTTAAATAGGCCACTACAGCTTTAAGGCCAAGCTGCAGGGCCGCACAACACGGCACACAAGTGATTCCCCACCCCCTTTTCTCCCCAACAACAGAGCTCTCCGTTGGTGGGGTCTGATCGCCCCCCCCCCCCCCCAGTGTTTGTTTCTTTTTTTAATAAATATTTATTTATGTTATTTTTTAATAATTTTTTTTAATTAAGTTATTACCCTCCCTCCCCCCGCCAGCCAATCAGAGCGATCGGCTGCGATAGGCTTCATCACAGCGGATCGCTTCCCTGTGTCCCAGGGGGACAGCCGTGTCACACGGCTGTATCCAGTACAGCGCTGCCTCAGATCGCAGCGCTGTACAAAGTAATTAGATAGTGGTTTCGCCGTCTAAGTCTCCCGAGTGGCGATCGCCGCGCGGAGACTGAAGGCAAGGCAGAGCTCGGCCCCCCGAGCAGGATCTCCTGCTAGCCCCATAGACAGCCGTTCATGCCAATAAGCGTGGAGGGGTCCTGGGGCTGCCGCACAGCTCACGCCAATTGGCGTGGAGCAGTCGGCAAGTAGTTAAACTAAGGTCTTATGTACAGCAACTTAAAGAGAAACTCCGACCAAGAATTGAACTTTATCCCAATCAGTAGCTGATACCCCCATTTACATGAGAAATCTATTCCTTTTCACAAACAGACCATCAGGGGGCACTGAATGACTGATATTGTGGTGAAACTCCTCCCACAAGAAACTCTTGAGTACGTACTCCTGGCAGTTTCCTGTCTGGGAACCTTGCTGCATTGTGGGAAATAGCTGTTTACAGCTGTTTCCAACTGCCCAAAAACCATGCGGCAGCTACATCACCTGCCAACAGTAAAAATGTCACCATTTAATAAATGTCAGAATGTAAATCAGGGATTTAAAAGATTTTACAATGGGCAAACACTGAATAAACCATTTATACATAATTATTGTAAAAATGAAGCATTTTTTTATTACAATATTTTCACTGGAGTTCCTCTTTAAAGAACAAGCAAAATGAACTGGTCATTAGGGCTTTATATGCACTTGACTGCACAAAAAATATTCTGCTGAGAGAGTATGTTTTTTTCATCTGCTTGCTAAAATTTAAAACAGGAAGCTGATTTAAATTTGCAGAAGTAGGAAATAACAACTCTTGCAGCGTTGATTATATAGAATAGCACTGATCCCCATAAATGTAACTACAGTACATGGGCCACGGCCTCTAAAGCAAATAAGCTTTGTATTAAAAGTGGAAAAAGAGGAAGACTAATGGGTAAATCCTCTCAAATGGGAAAAAGCTTTTAAGGGACCACAGTTGTATTAAAGGTAGGTGCGTATTTCACTGCATAGTATGGTTAAATGGTTTTTACTAACCATTGTTTAAAAACAGATTTAAAACACATCAGTATATACATAAAATGCTATAAAGATCGTAATTACTGTACACAAGTATAATTATTAAACAGAATAGACTAAGGTTTTTTAACTGAAGCCAACTGTAGGGGATGAAATCAAAAAAGCGCAGACAAATTCAAGAAATTATGAAATATTATAATGCATCAACAGGGATAATATATATTTAATGGTAAGGAATGACATTCACTAAGTACCCTACAAAGGCTTCTGCCAATGTTATATTGCAAGAAAAGCAAACATCTTAGCTGGACTGTGTATTAAAACAGCAACAACAACAAAAACATGAATAGTGTTTGAAGCATACAGCCAGTCAGGTGTTTTGCAAGCAAAAGCTGCTTTTTTTTCAGAGGCCATATTAGTCATGCCATAATACTCCTTGTTGTTACAGCAAAAAGACTGTCCAAACTGCTGTCATGGACAAAAATATACAAAGATGTCGCTGCGATTAAATGATGATAGGCTCATGGATCCAGGGGCGTCTCACCCACCAGGCAAGTATAGGCGGTTGCCTGGGGCGCCATGAGGTGGTGAGGCGCCATGAGGTGGTAAGGCGCATTCCCCCGCCGCTGCTACCGTGACCATGTTTGTTTTGTTTTTTTGTATATTATATTACCTCCCGACTCAGTCCCCGATGCTCGGCACGCTACCATGTGCTCAGCAGTGCCTCCACCTCCACTTCTCCCCAGCCAATAGAGCAATCAATACTGCTCTTCTCTGCCAGGCTCCGTTTAAAGCCGTGCCCCTTCTTCTCAGTAGCCACACAGGTAAAGTGTTTACCTCGTGTGGCCCAGCCTTTAACTCCGCCCCACGCCAGTCAAACCAGGAGCCAGCGGCCAGCCAGCTTATGCCCCCGACAGTCTGACCCCCCACCTGTGTCACTGGCTGCACACAGACACTGGAGCGAGACAGCCAGGGGACAGATGCAGTCACAGAGAGAAGAATGTGATGTGTCCGTGTTGGAGCCCCGCCCCCGCACAAGACAGCAACACAGCCCGGGAGAAGGAACGTTTCTGCTCCAGAGTAGTGATGGGAATACCGGCTCATTTCAGAGAATTGGCTCTTCTGAATCGGCTCCCATTAAAGAGCCGGCTCTTACGACTCTGAATCGGCTCTTCATTAAATATCACTAAACACCACTCAGAATCGGAGTAAAAGCCCCGCCCCCATCTCCATGACAATTCCAGACTGCTTCTCTGACTGGGGCAATCCCTCCTGCTACTGCTCTGCTCCGCCCCATACACTCCTACAAGCTGCAGGAGGAGGACTACATCTCCCAACATGCCTCAGCGCCCTTTATTGCAGAGCAAAGCAGAGCTCTGTGGGGCGGCTGAGGCATCGGCTCTTTCAAAACTGAGAACCGGCTCTTGTCGTTCGCAGCAAAGAGCCGGCTCTTAGAGCCGGCTCGTTCACGAACGACCCATCACTACTCCAGAGATGATAAGCTGCATGCACAGGCAGAAGAGAAGGTATGCAGGCAGGCTGCTAAGAACACTTCCTGTCCTGTGTGCAGACTCCCAGTACTGTTATAACTGCTAGAATGTGCCCTGCTCTTTTGATACTAGAGTTTTCTTTGAAAGCTGGTTAGGCTGTAGGCTGGTAAAGCTGTAAACCTGTGCTTTAGTGCTGTGCTGTCTCTCCCTCTCCCCTCTCTGTTCCTCTGCCCCCTCTTCCATCTTATGCTGTCTCTACCCCTCTCTGTTCCTCTGCACTCTCTTCCATCTTATGCTGTCTCTCCCTCTCCCCTCTGCCCCCTCTTCCATCTTATGCTGTCTCTACCCCTCTCTGTTCCTCTGCACTCTCTTCCATCTTATGCTGTCTCTCCCTCTCTCCTCTGTTTCTCTGCACCCTCTTCCATCTTATGCTGTCTATCCCTCCCCCTCTCTGTTCCTCTACCCCCCTCTTACATCTTATGCTGCCTATCCCTCTCTACTCTTTCCCTCTGCTCGGATTACGTGTATTTTCTGGTGAAACGCTTCCACATTACGATTATTTTCTGACAACGCTGCCTCATTACGATTATTTTCTGGTGAAACGCTGCTGCCCTATGATTAATTTCTGGTGAAATGCTGCTGCAATAAGTGTATTTTCTGGTGAAACACTGCCACATTACGATTATTTTCTGGTGAATTACGATTCTGAATTACGATAATTACTATTATTTTCTGATGAAACACTGCCGCATTATGATTATTTTCTGGTGAAACGATGCTGCATTATGATTATTTTCCTGTGGGGGAGGGGCTTGGGGGGGCGCCACAGGTTTTCTCGCCTAGAGTGACAAAATGACTAGAGGCACCCCTGCATGGATCCATAGTGAACAAGTCAATAATGGCATGGTAACAACAGGAAACTGTTACTAAGATGGATGCAGGAGATGTGCTGGACACAAATGGGAGGTTGCGGCTGTTCAAGTGTCTGGGTGTCAGTTTGATTTGTTGTATGAATAATGACTCTTTATGTTTAGCAATCCTCTAGTCAGTACAGCATAGCAAAGTGAAAAAACAAACAAACAAAAAACCCACAAACCTACATCTCTGTCTGGGTTTCTGGCTTAAGCTGGTTCACAAACCTGCTGACTACCTAAATTACCGGTCTGGTACCGGTGACCTGCCTCCATGCCTTGATGATTAGGTTTCGGATCAGTGTGGGTAGAAAGTATTGCAGGTCAGGGGTGGATAGTGATACCTAGTGTAATAGTGGTAGAAAGTATTATGGCGTTGCTTATGAAAGTCTGTGATGAGGGCAGTCAGCAAAGCAGACTAATAAATACAGTCCTGCCTAGCTCCTAGAGCATGTTTTCACTACTGCAGAGAAAGACTGTGGACAATTCAGAGAAAGACCTCCTGGAAGCCTCTCCACCCTCTGCATGTCAGTAGCCTTCTCTTTCTCATGCTGGGTACTGTATGTGTTACGGCCAAAGCCAGAAATTGGCCAATTCTAGAATTGGCCGGCCGTTTCTAGAACTGGCCGATTTGATGTCGGCCAAAGTCCAAAATGCTGGGAATTTCTGACATTGGCTGGCCAGTTCTAGAAACGGCCAAAGTCAGTCGGCCAAAGTCCAAAACGCACAAATCCCAGAACATCCCGGATCCTGTCCAGCACCATGAATGGCACTCGGAACTTCCTCTCTGCTCTGAAAGATACACAACAGCATAAGAACCTTTCAAGAGGCCCCCGCCTCCCTGCACGCTGGAAGAGAGTTTCAATCTCTCCTTCCAATGTCGTGACCCAGAGGTCGGAAAAGTGAAAGTGAACCAGTGCGGGCCACAGGAGCGGCGGTTTTGGCGGCTACCTGCTCCGCGCAGCCCCCCAGATGAGGTAGATTTTTTTTTATTATTATTTTATGAGCCCACCTCGGGCTCTCTTTAAAGAAAAACATTCTTTGTTACAGCTGATACAAATCCTGCAATACATCTGCTGTGTGTTTACTTCCTGCTTTCATGGAAGCAGACATATGTTTAACATCCTGTGCTTTCAGATTTAGCTGCTCTGCTGTGGTGGTCAGGTAACAGATCAAATTACAACTTGTGATTATACCCAGATGAATGGGAATTAACAGGCTAAACTCGCATACATACGGGGTGCATTCCTATATGTTTTCCTTCTGTCCCCTCCCCTGCAAGAGTTCAGGTCCACTTTTCATAAGGCCGCAGGGAGCGGTGAATTGTTGGGGATCAGCCGGTGTTCCGACGAGATATCAGTGAATCGAGATACAGTGACAGCGGAGGAATGGGTCCATCATGCAGGAGATAGAGAAAGCAGCTGCAGCCCCAGACCCAGCCGGCCGCATGAAAAGAAGCCCTGTGGTGAGGACGCAGGGAGAGGAGGCGGAATCGGATGGCGGCGTACAGAGGGAAGAGGAGGAGGAGGTACCTTGCGGCGGCATGGCAGCGGTACAAGCCTGGGACCTGTCCCTCATGGGACAGCGGGGAGAACTGACAGCAGCAAGACCTGAGCAGCGCAGTCAGAACTGACAGCGCACCGAGACCTAAGCAGCGCGGGGAGAACTGACAGCGCAGCGAGACCTACGCAGCGCGGGGAGAACTGACAGCGCAGCGAGACCTCAGCAATGCGGGGAGAACTGAGCGGTGAAACTTGCAAAGCGGTGAGCTTCGGGACTTGGCCGGCCACATTTAATTACAACGCGTTCTGGCCGGCCAAAGTCCGAAATGGAGGATCATTTCGCATATTGGCCGAATCAGCTGGCCAATTCGCGTTGTGACCGGCCAGAACCCGAAGTGGCCAGACTTCGGGTTCTGGCCGTAACATATGTAAGAGAAAAATCCTGACAGGAATGCAGGGCAGGGGAGAGTGGAAATGCAGCTACAAGGAGGAGGGGAATCTACAATATGCAAAAGGAAGAAGGACCTGTGGGCATCCACAAATGATGGAGAGGGCAGGATGCCTGTACCGTGTGTTCAGTAAAATGTGTAGAGCTATTTCTTAACTTAAAGAGAACCTGAGGTGTGTTTAAAGAATGTTATCTGCATACAGAGGCCGGATCTGCCTATACAGCCCAGCCTCTGTTGCTACTCCAAACCCCACTAAGGTCCCCCTGCACTCTGCAATCCCTCATAAATCACAGCCGTGCTGTGAGGCTGTGTTTACATCTGTAGTGTCAGTCTCAGCTGCTCCTCCGCCTCCTGCATAGCTCCGGTCCCTGCCCCTGTCCCTTCCCTCCAATCAGCAGGGAGGGAAGGGATGCAGGCGGGGACCGGAGTTCTGCAGGAGGCGGGGAGAGCAGCAGACTGACACTATAGAGATAAACGCAGCCAGCTCTGACAAGCTAAAATGAACTATTTCCCTCCCACACTCCCCCATAGTACCCAAACACACACACATATATGTATATATATATATATATATACATATATATATATATATATATATATATATATATATGTATATATATATATATATGTATATATATATATATATATATATATATATATATATATATACAGTATATATATACAGTATATATATATATATACATACTGTATGTATATATATATATATATATATATATATATATATATATATATATATATAATTTGCAAAAAAAATACATAAATAGTTGCCTTAGGGACTGATCTTTTTAAATAGGTATGTGAAGAGGGTATATACCTGTTATTTTTTTAATTTGCAGGCTTATAATTAGTGATGGACGCAAAACTGAAAAAATGCACCTTTATTTCCAAATAATATATTGGCGCCATACATTGTACTAGGGAAATATTTTAAACGTTGCAATAACCGGGACAAATGGGCAAATAAAATATTTTATTTTATTTTAACACTATAATGGCCGGAAACTAAGAAATAATACATTTCTTTTCTATTTTTTTCTTATTTTTCCAATTAAAATGTGTTTAGAATAAAATTTTTCTTGGCATAATGTACCTCCCAAAGAAAGCCTAGTTGGTGACGAAAAAAACCAAGATATAGATCAAGTCGTTGTGATTAGTTGTGATTAAGTTATTGGTGAAAGAATGGGAGGAGCGCTGACAGGTGAACATTGCTCTGGTCTTAAAGGGGTAAAACCCCTCAGTGGTTAAACCAATTTTGAGGAAAAATTGTGTGTGACACATTGGGCAGAATTTTCAAATGTTACAATCAATCTGAAAACCTGATTGTAATTCTCAGATTGAAAAAAAAAATTAAAAATTGTGTGGCCACTTTTAGGCTAATTATGCAGGATTCTTGAAAAAGTCAACTTCTTTTTGTCTTAAAGGACCACTATCATGACAATTGTAAAATATAAAATACATGTAAACATATACAAATAAGTACATTTCTTTCAGAGTAAAATGAGTTGTAAATTACTTTTCTCCTATGTTGCTGTCACTTACAGTTGGTAGTAAAAATCTGACAGAACCGACTAACGCATCTCTGGGGGATTCTCAGGGTTTTGTTTATTTACAGCAGCAGTTAGTGAATGGCAGTTGCTATGTCCAACTGCCAAAAAAGTGTGCAGCAAGCATGGGGCTGGCCAGCCTCATTGTAAAAATCCTTTTCGAGGAAAGTCTTTATAAAGAATATAAGGCTTGCTGCGAATCCCCCATGAAGAGATGGACTAGTCCTAAAACTGTCGGTGCTGTCGGATTTCTACTGCTTACTGTAAGTGACAGCAATATAGGAGCTAAGTAATTTATGGCTCATTTTACTCTGGAAAAAACATACTTTTTATTTGTATGTATTTACATGTATTTTAACCTTTTCGAGGTAAGCAGTATGAATCTACGTCCAGCAGGTGGTGCTGAGGCACTGACTGGACGTAGCAGTTAATCGCTCGTCCCGGCCGATACCGCCGATCTCGCTGCTCTGCACCAACCGCAATTCGCTCGCTCTGCCGTTTATAAGACGGCAGAGCTATTTGAGCCGGTCAGGAGCCACTGGCTCCTGGCTCTGTCATCACTTTAAGCCAATCTCATCGGCTTACATTGATTGACAGGGTCAGGAGCCAACAAAAGCGGCTCCTGACCGGCACACAGCGCTCTGCCATCATAGAGACGGCAGAGAGCGAAGCCTGCGGTGAGGACAGAACTGTGTGATTGGCGGAAGCGACTGATTACTGCAGCGATTCGTCGTTAAGCGCAGTTGTACAGTACAAGAAGTCTCTGGTCCTTAAGGGGACGAATACTGCTGGTACAGATTTGGTTACATTTTACAATTTTTTATGATAGTGGTCCTTTAAAAAAAAAAATCAATCACAGTACCACACGTGCAAGTCTATGTACAATCAATTCTGTAGCAACCATCGAACACTACACTAAATGTTTAATTTTTCCAAATCTGGTTGAACACAAAAGTGACTGAAGATGCATACTCACCTTTTATGGATGTTGCCTGATGGAGATTAGAACCAGATCCCCTTGGGTGACATCGCTGGGCCGGGCTGCACACATGCGTGTCAGCTGTGTAGCTGACAATGTGCTGTGTTGCTATGTGGGAGGGCGAGTGGCCACAGCAGGATCATTCACCTGGCAACTTAGGCAGGTGCTTGGGGCCTAGTGGGAGTCAAGGAGCCCACATGCCACCTTCTGTGACATCTTTTCACTTCGGCTTACCAAAAGGACCACAAGGGGGCCCCAAATCTACTGCCTTGCCTAGGGGCCCATTATATCTTAATCCATTTCTGCAAGTGGTGCATGCGTGATGGAACGTGGTGGGTGGGGGAGTGGTGTGAACAATGGGATCAGCGTTGCTGGAGGTGAGTAGATCCACTAGGCGGATTGCTCGTGAGTTGTTGGGGTCAGGAGTTGCTGTACACGCACCTAATTATCAGCTGACGAAGTCGTTATTGGCCCCCTCAGCCAACTTGAGTCAGGCTTGTGTATGGGCCTTGAGAGTAAGGATGATCAATAAGATGCAAATACCTGGGTTTAAATTGACTGGTCCATTTTCAAACTGAATACATTTGCATACAAATTCGCATACATTTGCATCAACTCATCCCTACTTGAGAGGTCTCAAAAATTCATGAGATACTTGTACAATTGATATAAATGTATTCTGAATTGAATTTGGGAGCACTTGTAAACATAGTCTGTAATGATTGATAGTAACTACAAAATTTGCACTACATCGATAGCCATTCATGGTGCTACTATCAATTTCTTTTATGATCAACTTAAAAAAATCAAGCACCACCCAGAGTAGAGGATTCAGGTGCTTTGTGTGGTTCTGAATTGGCTGTTACAGGCCGCTGTTCTTTTTGTTGATGCAATAAAACTAAAAGGCTTTTCTGTTGGGGCACAAAGCACTGACCACAGAAGCATATGGGATTAGTT
Source organism: Hyperolius riggenbachi (assembly GCF_040937935.1). Classification (NCBI taxonomy): domain Eukaryota; kingdom Metazoa; phylum Chordata; class Amphibia; order Anura; family Hyperoliidae; genus Hyperolius; species Hyperolius riggenbachi. The sequence goes on along the minus strand of NC_090651.1, from coordinate 263,840,361 downwards.
ATGAGGCACATCACACGGATCACTAGCTTTAACCACCAATGTCAGCGGCGGTGTTAGCTTATAGAGAGGGCTAACTACAGTCAATATATTATATATAAGGTTGTTATTGTCAGATAGCAGAAAAGGAAGCAGAACAAGTTCAGCAGGTTATTATATATAAGATGGGGTCAATTATCCATTTGCAGAGCAAGACTGACTTTGGGAGCACCGTACTTTACTTTGATGCGATAATATCTGTATTTTGTTATTATTATATAATGTATTTTTTTCACATCCCATAGGCACACTTACAGAGGCATGATATACAATATTTGGGACTTTATAGTAAAAGTGCCCACTATTGATACAATTTTGATTGTACAATCTTACCACTTCTATGTCATATGAAGGACTACCTAAAGTATCCATTTTAGAGTATATTCTCTAAGTCTACCCTTCTAATACATACTGGTGGCCATTAGCAACACAACCCAGCAGCTGTTCGATCATTTCCAAACCCTATGGTAATCAATCAGAAACGATCGGTCGTGCCCATCAATGGCGAAATTCTTGTTAACCAATTAGATGATGATAATGACATTTTGTTTAGATCGATCCCATCTATCTGATTAGATTGATTAGTGGTAATTCGCCCAATTGTATAATTAATGGTCACCTTAAATTTGGTAAAATGATACAATCAAGATTGTATTATTCGTAGGCTAGGCACTGTAAAATCATCTACCTTTTAATTTCTTTAATAATGTATTATGGTTTGGTAACAGGCATATTGAGAGCAGAGCCTACCTGTTGACTCCACAAGCAGAATCTTGAGACCAATTTCGGGCCAAAATTGGTTGCATTAATTAGCTGGACATGCTGCAAGATGTAGGGCTGATTTGCTCAAACAGGTGCCCGGTGGTAACGGCAAGCAGTATCGGGATGAGCTACAAACGCAACGAAAACCCCCGATGTTGTCCCCCCCAATGTTTAATGTGACCCCCAGTGCCCAGTGCACTTTATACATTACCTGTCCCCGGCTGCTGCGGCCTTCTTTAATGTGTTCAGTGCACTCTATACACTACCTGTCCATGGCAGCTGCTTGCTCTGGGCTCCCTCCACCGTCCATACATGCGTGACACCACAGACGCCATGTTACTAGGAAACCACTTGGGACGCATGTATGGACGGTGGAGGGAGCCCAGTGCAAGCAGCAGTCGCGGACAGGTAGTGTATAGAGTGCACTGGACACATCAAACATTATGGGGGACAGCTTCGGGTCGACGTGGTGGTGGATGCAGCGTCACAAGGCTGATTCCGGATCAATTTCAGCATGAAATCGATCGGGAATCTGCCTTGTGTATGGGCAGCTGACAGATCTTTCTCTAATCAAATTCGATTAGAGAGAGATTTGACTTTTGGTCGATTCTGTCCATCATTGCTAGATGTATGGATACCTTAATAATTCGACCAGATCTACAATCAATCAATCAATCAATATAGATATGTGGGTGCCTTATTCCAACTGAAATGTGTAGCAGTAGTTTAGGTGCATAAAGTTGGGTTTAGTTGCTTGGCCTTAAGCTAGCCACTAACGGTCCAATTTCTAGCGAAAAATCGTTCAAGCGATCAGAAATTCTGATTGGACGAAAAATCGTTCACTACACCATCAACTAACCAATCATTGCTTCCTATCTATCACGACCACCAAGAAAATCCAAATTTTCGTTCGACGAAAAATTCATTCGGGCGACATTTTTTTCACTCGTTCATAATCGATTGTGTCCACCAATGGAGATTATTTACAACCAATCCGCTCGAACGATTTTTCGCTAGAAATTGGACCGTTAGTGGCCAGCTTTAGGCTATAACTGTGCACGTCGCTATACTCCTGGTCCTTATATTATTTCACAAACATATTATTTTTTACCTTCTGCAGCCAAAACTCAAAGGCAAGAACTGATTGATGAAGCATGGGAAGAGGCAAGTGTTTTATTCCTTGAAGCAACACATCAGATGTCAGCTTTGATTTTTTTCAAGAGCATTGATGAAATGCCAGCCACAATCTTATTGGAAGCAGTGATATTTTTCTGTGCTGAAACGTGCACTGCCTCAACTAAAGTGTTTTGTTTCTAAAGACTCGTCATCTCATAGATGTCCTGGGGTAACCTTACTAGAAATGACTACCTGTGTGATTGATTTCCACATCTGATAACATGTTCAGCATGCTCATACAAATTAAAGCTCTTTTCTTTTCATCCCCCATGTCCTTGAAACAGAAATACCATATACTGAGAGATTTTGCAATTTTAATTAGTCATTGTCATCTCTTTTCTAATCTGAAAGTTGCAAGATCCAGTATCTGCTCGTAAAATGAAATACGTGACATTAATATGACCTGGTTGTGCAGTCGATTTTGCTGTAAGCTGCAGTATTAACAGGAATCCAAGGTGCAAATGTTTTAGTGATATAGGCTACTTTGTAATTATTTAAAGAGTAATTTTAGGTTTAGTGAAAATCTTGTATGCAGACTCTTCTCTGAATATGTTTGCTTTAAAGGGAAGGTTCAGGGAGGGTGGGTAAAAAATAAAAATCAAATTCCACTTACCTGGGGCTTCCTCCAGCCCGTGGCAGGCAGGAGGTGCCCTCGCCGCCGCTCCGCAGGCTCCCGGTGGTCTCCGGTGGCTGACCCGACCTGGCCAGGCCGGCTGCCAGGTCGGGCTCTTCTGCGCTCCAAGGCCCGGAACTTCTGCGTCCCACGCCGGCGCTCTGACGTCATCGGACGTCCTCCGGGCTCTACTGCGCAGGCGCAGCCACGGGCTGGAGGAAGCCCCAGGTAAGTGGAATTTGATTTTTATTTTTTACCTACCCACCCTCCCTGAACCTTTCCTTTAAGGGCCCGTTTCCACTTCAATGGAAATTGGGCCGAAACCGCAAAGGCGAATTGTGCGGGGAAACTCTGCCATAGGGGATAATGCTGCCGATGTCCGAATAGCTTGCCATAGCGATTCGGCCAACATTGCAGCATTTTTCCGTGCGGGCGGCAGCGAATCCCATAGCCGTGCATGGCATGGCTTCTGGGATTCGGCTGCTTACTCACACAGGAAGGAAGTGCCCCCACGCGGCTTTGGGAAACGGGCCCTGAATGTCTCAAAATTACAAAATAATAATAAGAGAGCTTTTTTAAAAAAAATCTAGATGACATAAAAAAAGGCTATGCTTGGCAGGAGCGTTGCTAGGGTGGCAGGAGGCCCAGTGCACCTCTGGGAACTAGGTCAGTGTTGAGCTGCAGCATGGCCTTGTATCGGAAAGTGGTTGTGGTCGTTGGTGGGGCCAAATGTACATGAACTTAGAATACGTTGTGGTGTGGCATAATGGTCACTTTGTAACATGGCTTGCCACACTGCAGTGCACTCACAGTGGGACAGGTGTGTCCCCACATTGAAATATCATAAATAGGCAGCATTTCACAATAATAGGCAGAGTGTCCTCTTACCTGGCTTCTGTGTTGACCTGGGTGCTGTGCTCGGCTGGCCTGGAGGTAATGCATGGCTGGTGGTAATGCTGATCTGACTGGCCTGGCTGGTGGTGATGCTGGGCTGGCTGGCCAGGCTGGAGGCAATGCTGGTCTGGCTGGTGGTGATGTTGGGCTTTCTGGCCTAGCTGGTGGTGATACTAGTCTGGCCTGGCTGGTGGTGATGCTGGGCTGGCTGGCCTGGCAGGTGGTGATGATGGGCTGGCTGGCCAGGCTGGTGGTGATGCTGGTCTGGCTGGCTGGTGGTGATGCTGGTTTGGCTGGCCTGGCCTTGCTGATGATGATACTGGACTAACCAGTGGTGATGCTGGTCTGGGATGCTGGTGCTGGGCTGGCTGGGTTGGCTGGTGATGATGCTGGGCTGGCTGGCTGGTGGTGATGCTGGGCTGGCTTGTGGAGATGCTGGCTAGCTGGTGGTGATGTTGGGCTTGCGGGTGGTGCACGGTGCACAGAATTCCTCTTACCCAGCCCGCAGGTGGTGGAAGCATGCACAAGATGGAGGCGTGCATGGAGTGGAGTTACAGATGCATTGCACTGGCGGCAGACATCACATGGGGTCAGGCAACCAATGAGAGAAAAGTGATTCTCTGTAGCTCAAGTTTGTACTGCAGCCAAATAGCAACATTTGGTAACACCAAGTGTGTCATGTTTGACATGCAGTGGTGTTAACCAAAAGTAAAAAAACAGTCACGTTGTGTTAGTGACTATCTGGCAAAAGTTCTAACCAGTCCCTGGTCTATCAAAAACTAAATTACATAAAATATGCCACTGCTGGAGTTATGATTTGAATAAACATCTACCTCAAGGTGGCCATACATGGTACAATTTTTTCATCCAATCTTACCAATTCTATGTTGTATAAGGGAACTGCCTAAATTATCCTTTCAGTATATTCACTTAATTTACCCTTCTACTACATAGAAATGGTAAGATTGTATGAAAAAATTGTACCATGTATGGCCACCATCAGAGTGACACTTGACTGGATCTATGCATATGACTCTACTGTTATTTCCTGAAATTAAGTGGTTTGATAAAAGCACAGTTGCTGTTCTTACCCTGAATACATTTCCTTCTGTCTTATCGAGTTATATAAAATTACTGCAGACAGTTCAGACTGATTGCTGAGTAGCTGAGTCACAGCTGACCTTCCTGACTCCTGTGTGATCACTCCTTACCCCCACCGATCTGATGACTCATACTATCTAGGTGGAGAAAAGACAACATAAGTCATCGGAAGGGAGGGCAAGGAGTGATCATTGTCAATGTTACTAAATTGCTTCAGTATACCAAAAAAGGAAGAGACTTGGAGGAGCAGCCTTTATCTGGTATACAAAAAACAAACAAACAAACATATGTATTTATTGGTAAGTATATTGAATAGACAAACAAGACAGACAAAATAAATAAAGTGCACAGTGATATAAAAGGTAGGGGGTGAGTATAATTTGGAGGCATAATCTGAGGAATTCCAGTATGTGCAGGGCAGACTAAATGGGGGACAATATAGGAGCCATATGAAATGGAGACACCAGAATGTCGGGAGTTATAACGGGCTCTTAAAATTAGGGGACTATAAAAGGGGGCATGGTATGTGGAAGCACTAGGAGGACGACCATATAAAGCATACTATAAATGCAGGAGGACCCTATATAAAGAGATACTATAATGGGGAGACACTATAGCTGGGCACTCTAGTGCCTACATCCCAAAAACATGAAAAAAGATAATTGGTTTTTCCCTAAAATCAGAATCATTTATTTCACCAAGTACAATTGGGGTTCTACCCAGAAGAGATAGAGAGAGAAAGAAAGAAGGAAATGGAGAAAAGGAAAAAGAGGGAAGAGAGAAAGAAAGAGGGAGAGAGCAAGCATAACGAGGAGGGAAGAGAAAGTGAGCGATAGAGTAAGAGAGAGAAAGAGAGAGAGAAGGAAGGGAGAGAAAGAGAAATAAAGAAAAAGAGAAAGAAAGGTGGAAAGAAAGAATGAAATAAAACCCTCAAAAGAGGAGGAGAGAGAAAGAAAGCAAAGAGAGAGAAGGAGAGAAGAAGAAGCAGAGATAAGCGAGAGAGAAAGAGAGAGAGAGAGAGAGAGAGAGAGAGAGAGAGAGAGAGAGAGAGACAGAGTACCCTGGGTGTTATGAACACTGTTGCACCCTGCTTCACCTGCTGGTGTTATCACAAGTCACCAGCAGGTGGCTCTGCTATGTTTACAATGTTACCTGCAGTTTCCAGTTTCACCACATGATGGAGTATCTCAGTTGAATATGTTTCTATCAACAGATGTTCTCCTGGCAGTCAACCACTTCTTATTTAAAGGAGTTATCAGGCAAACTAGCCCAAATGGGCTTTACTCACCTGGGGCTTTCTCCAGCCCCTTGCAGCCGACTGTCCCACGCCAACCGCTCCCCGCCGCTGTCCCGGTCTTGCCGCTTGTTATTCACTGCAGCTGCACGAAGCGCCACTGTCAATCACGGCCACGTGGGCAGCGGCGAACTGCGCAGGCGCAGTAGTTCTGCACCTGCACAGTTCGCTGTGCCCCACGTGGCCACTTACTGACAGCGGCGCTTCGCGCAGCCGCAGTAAGGCCAACCCCGCGGTCGGCCTGAATAACGAGTGGCGAGACCTGGACAGCGGCGGGGAGCGGTCGGCGTGGGACAGTAGGCTGCAAGGGGCTGGAGAAAGCCCCAGGTGAGTAAAGCCCATTTGGGCTAGTTTGCCTGATAACTCCTTTAAAACAACCCCACCCCTTTCAACATTGCCAGATCTTCAGTTAGCTTGGCTTTTGTTGCTGGTTCACTTCCCAATACTCTGTTCTGTACTCGTTTATCCTGATCTGCTTGTGTATGACCTTGGATTGCTTCCTGACATTGCTCCTGTTACGTGGTCCTGTACTGCGATTGTATGAGTATTGTGATGTTGTATATTTTGTATATAGTTGGCTAGTCTTTGGCCTATTTTCTGTGTATTTGTGGAATAGATTACTGTTTGTTTTCACTTATATGTATATAGAACAATTCATTAAAAGCAACGTTTCATTGTATATTTGTGTCAAGACTTTTGTATAGGCTGCTAAAAGTGATCACCAGATACCTTGTCTGTTGGAGCAATAACACTGGAGTTGCAACAATGACATGACTGGTTAGTGTCTTGATTAGCTTTCACTGTGGCCGCACTTTTAAAAGCTTCAGCTGGTCCGGTGCGGACAGTCAGGAGGCCTAGAGTCCCAGCAGATGGGCAGGAGACCAAGGGCCCCAGCAGGAGGTCTAGAGTCCAAGCAGATGGTGGAGGAGACCCAGCATGGTGGAGAACGGGCTTCTAAGAGCTATGCTGGGTTGCAGGGATCTTGGTGGAGCTGTGCTGAGGTGCACGATTCAGTGGCAATACATTGATCACTGATCTTAGTGAGCTGGGCTGCTGTAGGGTGGTTCACGTGGTGAGCTGGACCTCAAAGTGAGTGCTGGGGCACCGGAGCTGGGGGAGCCAGAGTGTTTCCCATCCATCTGATAGTGTGGAAGAGCTGGAGGGAGACCACTAAGGTAGTTTTTGGCCATGTGTCCAGGGGGGTAAGGGGAGAAAAAGAGATGCTAGCCAGAGCCCTGTAGCTGTGGCTACCATCTTGGTGCCATTTTTAAATTGGCCATAGATAACAAAGGGCATAAGACTAATAGGGATCAGATTGTGAACCCCTCTTAGGGAGAACTAGTGACATGACTATATATTCTGTAAAGCCCTCGGGAAGATGTCAGTGCTATGTAAATACAAAACATAGGGCTTGATTCACTAAGACAAATAACACGCCTTATCAGAGTTAACACACCTTATCAGAGTATCATAACAGCCTGTGCTACGAACTTATGCCTGCTAATTGGTAATGATGAGAGCTCCACTCGTCCTGCCCTGAGCCCCTGCGGGTCCAATCACTTTAAAGAACATTATCCCCGCACTTTGATTGGCCCAATAGGCTGCCTGTCACTTGATAGGAAACTTGACAGGCAGCCTATTGGGCCAATTAAAGTGCGGTGATAGTGTCCTTAAAAGTGATTGGACCCACAGGGGCTCAGGGCAGAATGAGTGGAGCTCTCGCTATTGCCAATTAGCAGGCATAAGTTGTAGCGCTCGCTGTGCTACTCTGATAAGACGTATTAACTCTGATAAGGCATGTTAACTATGATAATGGCCACAATTCACTAAGATCATGCTGTAGATAATAAGGCAAGAGAAAACTTACCACCACACAGTGAGAGAGTTATCTTATCTCTTCATTCCTTAAGTTACCTCCTCTGTAGTTAAGTTACCTCCTCTGTAGTTATTTTCACAGCAGTTAATTAACAGCCTGTCTTTAACTTAAAGAGGAACTCCAGTGAAAATAATTCAATAAAAAAAGTGTTTCATTTTTACAATAATTATGTATAAATGATTTAGTCAGTGTTTGCTCATTGTAAAATCTTTCCTCTCCCAGATTCACATTCTGACATGTATTACATGGTGACATTGTTACTGTGGGCAAGTTATGTAGCTGTTTCTATCTGCTCTGGCTGTTACAGACAGCTTTAAACAGCCATTTCCTGTCTGTGAACATTGTTACATTGTGGCAGTTTGCCCAGAGTACCGCGGTATTCAGAGCCTCTTGTGGGAGGGGTTTCAGCACAAAATTAGTCACACAGCGCCCCCTGATGCTCTGTTTGTGAAAATCATTGTATTTCTCATGTAAAAGGGGGTATCAGCTACTGATTGGGATAAAGTTCAATTCTTGGTTGGAGTTTCTCTTTAAGAATTATGCAGTTATTTTAAAGACAGGAGAGTTAACTTTAGTTTTGCCTGTGGTAAAATGTTTTTCTGAATAGTGCATGCCTTAGAAACGTTATTAAAGACAGGAGATAAGCTTAGTGTATTAAGGCCAATGTGTGCTAACTCTGATAAGGCATGCTATTTGTCTTAGTGAATCAAGCGCATAAAATTCAATAATAAATCTAAAAATGCACCAGGGCGAGTTGGCTACAAATCCCAACACTCTTTTGATGAACACGCATCACTCTCATATTACTGTTGATCAGCAGCTTCTGAGTGCTAACTTGTGAAGTCAAAACACAGATTCAATTTGCAACACTTCTAACTCTACAGCATAAGTCAAGTGTGATGAGGTAAAGCATGAGCCTTGACACATATGGAGCTTGAACATGTATATATACAGCAGTAACTGCATCTTTGTGTAATCCTAAATATTGACATGTCTTCCTAGCCATAATTATTTTCAGTGGTGGTTTTAATTTCATTGCTCAGTTTTAACAGACATAACATATTCTTTGTCAGAGAAATGTGAATGATTATAATCCAAGATGCATCACTATAGGATCTGCTGTCAAATCTTCAGCAGTTCCCCATATCGGACCGTATATGTATACGTAGGGGGCTGTGCACAATATTATTCTTTTGTACAATTGATTCTCCAATTGGATCGTAATATTGATCGTATTGATGCATTTTTTCTGATTGATTTGGATAGCAGCCATCCTTCAATTAGTGGGCCACATCGATCGTTTGTGATCGATCGCCCAAAGAATCATATCAATAATGGCCATCTTAAAGTACATGTAAAGCACTATGGGATTCATTCATGAAACCACAGTAAAATTGACATGTGCACCCGACAGTAAAGAAGCAAGGCACATATTGTGTATATAAAGCGAGTTATGCTATGAGCGCAATTCACATTGCTTTGGTAATTACTGATCAAATAGACGTGTGCTGTTTAACCTGCTGAGCGGTCTGGACGAGCTCAGCTCGTCCAACACCGCCAGAGGCTGCCGCTCAGGCCCTGCTGGGCCGATTTTCGTCAAATAAAAAGCAGCACACGCAGCCGGCACTTTGCCAGCCGCGTGTGCTGCCTGATCGCCGCCGCTCTGCGGCGATCCACCGCAAGCAGCGGCGAAAGAGGGTCCTCCCAGCCGCCTGAGCCCAGCGTAGCCGGAACAAAAAGTTCCGGCCAGCGCTAAGGGCTGGATCGGAGGCGGCTGACGTCAGGACGTCGGCTGACGTCGATGACGTCACTCCGCTCGTCGCTATGGCGACGATGTAAGCAAAACAAGGAAAGCCGCTCATTGCGGCCTTCCTTGTTTATTCTGGGCGCCGGAGGCGATCGGAAGAACGCCTCCGGAGCGCCCTCTAGTGGGCTTTCATGCAGCCAACTTTCAGTTGGCTGCATGAAATAGTTTTTTTTTTATTTAAAAAAAACCCTCCCGCAGCCACCCTGGCGATTTAATCAGAACGCCAGGGTGGTTAAAGAGTATCTGTACTGTCCGATTTGTACAATAAAAAACATACCAATCGAGTCAATGTCACCAGTTTTAGGCAGTGTTTACAAACAAAAAACATGGCCGCTAACCAGGAAGTGATGTCCGTGTGTGTGTGTGTGTGTGTGTGTGTGTGTGTGTGTGTGTGTGTGTGTGTGTGTGTATATATATATATATATATATATATATATATATATATACTGTATATATATATATATACTATATATATATATATATATATATGTATGTATATATATATATCTCATGTTACAGTATACTACAAGTTTTTATTACATTGTGATTTGTGAATTATCTGCACTCCAGTCTGGGATTCTCACAGTTTCTCAGCATGTGACAGGCAGCTCCCCCCCCCCCCCCCCTCAGCCTCACAAACTGCATCACAGACAAGCTGAAACTGAGAGCAGAGACGCTGTTTGTGAGGAGTAAACAAAGCACACAGAGCCTGCAGGGGCATGCATAATTTGTATTCATTACAACAGAGGCAGCCCATTCCTCCCTGGGTTGACAAAGCTTTACAAACAAAAGAAGATTAGATATATCACAGAGACAGTGCAACTAGAAAAGCCTGCAGTAATCCAGACCACATTAGAACAGGTATAAGAACTTATAAGATACAAGAAATAAGGCTAAAAATGTTGTTACAGAGTCTCTTTAACTGTGGTTTCTTAACATTGTGTCTAATGTAAGACAGGATTCAATGATCCAGATCTCGCATTCTATTCTTTACTATGGAGGCAGTACTGTAATAGGAAACCACTGAATTTATTTTGGTCTATACACTGACCAATGGGATTCCTCTGGGTTTTGTGGAGGTGTGACTGCAGTATGGTGGGGAGTGGTGACCAGTGGGGCCTCTGTAAGAAACAGTTTACAAGAAACGATGGCACAGGAACTGAAGAATAAAAAAGCATAAGACCAGAAGAAAAGAAAAAAAGTAAAAGAGAAGAAAGAAATATACAGATGAAAATCACAGAATACAGGATCAAGTATAGACAAGAAAAAAAGGTTATAAAAGAGGAAATAGAAGTATACAGAGGAAAAAAGATGAACACAGATGTAAGAACAAAAAGTCTTTTTTAAATTGTTTTAATAAGGCATTAGAATGTTGGATTTTATTTCACATAAAGCTAAGTATTTCAGAACTTTTTTCTACATGGGTATGGGGGAATTAAAGAAGACTTCCAGGTTTTGCAGAAGCTGAACTCTACTACTGTATTGTTCTCTCCATGTCCGGTCTTGGCGGAGTCCCATGCTGTGTGCTTCAGCTATTCTGGAAATACCAGCTTAATACAAAAATTAAAAAAAATAACTAAATGAAAAGAATAATCCTGACATGCGTAATGCAACTTTTTAACTAAGTAAAACTGGTGATAGTTTTCTTTGTTTATTTGCTCTAAATGTTGCTGTGAAACCTCACCTCCCCACATCTAAAACCATAAATGGAATCAGGAAGAAAGATCTTTAACCTCTACAGGACCGCTCCACGCCAATTGGCAAGGACGCGGCGGCAGCCCCAGGACCGCCTAACGCCGATCGGAGTGCTTTCCTGGGGACGTGTTTTGTATAAAGTATAAAATAAACATCTCAGCGAGGATCAGAGCCCACCAACAGAAATCTCTGTTGGCAAGCAGAAAAGGAGAGGGGTAATCACTTGTGTGCTGAGTTGTATGGCCCTGCAGCGAGCTCTTAAAGCTGCAGTGGCCTAATTTGGGAAAAATAGCCTGGTCACTAGGGGGGGGGGGGGGGGGGGGGGTAAAGCCTGTGGTCCGTAAGTGGTTAACTTCCTTTCATTGGTTAGTACAATGTACAGTACATGTTGAAAGAGACCGCGCTTTCTGAAGTCCATTGTTATTAGCAAGAACTTATGGTCACCTAAACATGGACAGCAAAAACACCCATGTTCAGCTATAGAAAGCCAACGCCTACATTAATGCTCAGACTTGTGATAAACAAAGAACTTCCTAAAGAACACCGGTAGTGAGTGGGATATGGAGGCTGCCATACTTATTTCCTTTTAAACAATACTAGTTGCCTGGCATCCGGCTGACGTTTCAGGCATTAGTAGTGTCTGAATCACAAATGCAAAAAAGCATGCAACTAATCTAGTCAAACTTCAGTCAGAGCACCTGATCTGCATGCTTGATAAGGTCTATGGGTAAAAGTATTAGAGGTAGAGGATTAGTAGGACATCCAGGCAAAGGAAATAAGTATGTCAGCCTCCATATCCCTCTTACTTCAGGCGTACTTTAAATGAGACTGTAACACTCAACAAAAGGACATAGCGAGGAAATAACAGTATTCTTCTCCCTATGTATTATTCATTAAAACTCAAGGGCAGAAAGCAAACACAATGATTTTGTGCACAAGAAAAAACACATGCAATGACTTCCTCTGCCGGAACATTTTTATTAACACCTCTCTGTGAATTATTTACTATTGGAGATGAGAAAGACCAACATGCATCGGTGGAAGAGAGATAAATCATGTTTTTTTTTCCCTGTGATAATATGCTGTGTAATTTGTATATTAAGAATTAGTTTATTCTCGCCCTCTTGGCACTCCAAAATGAATCATCTACTGAAGCACAGTTCCCAATATTTGTCTAAACAAAATTGGAGATGCAGCATTATTAGAGACTGTATTCAATTACCACCTGATCAGTAATGAGGTTTGATTGTGGGTTTTTGCAGATTGCATATAAAGACTTCTTGAACTGCATTACTGAATAATGAATATGAAATACAAGTAGCAGAACTTCTTTAAAGGAAACCTGTGACTCTCAAAATAAAAAAGTTAGATGCTTACTCACGTAGAACCGAGTCCCTGGATGGTCTAGAGAACCATTTTGGTGCCAACCGCTGCTGTGCAGGTACCATCCAAACATATCCGATGAGCTTGTTAGAAATGCTCTCCTCATTGTGTATGAATGCAGCCATACTATACATTTGCAAGTATGACCGACATAGGCAAATGCAGGCGAGGATTACAGCTGCCAAGAATCCCCCCTCAGAACAGACCGGTGCAGTGTCTGGGGACAGGCACAAGTTGGACACCAGAATATCTGCAGGCATCCTGCAGCTTGCAGATCTGCCCCCTTTCTTTCCCTGCTACAGTTGACTTTGGATGTAGCAGCAGCGTGTGTACAGAGTATGGAGCAGCAGTGTGTGTACAGAGCATGGAGCAGCATCGTGTGTACAGAGCATGGAGCAGCAGCGTGTGTACAGAGCATGGGGCAGCAGCATGTGTACAGAGCATGGGGCAGCAGCATAGCAGCGTGTGTACAGAGTATGGGGCAGCAGTGTGTGTACAGAGCATGGAGCAGCATCGTGTGTACAGAGCATGGAGCAGCAGCGTGTGTACAGAGCATGGAGCAGCAGCGTGTGTACAGAGCATGGGGCAGCAGCATAGCAGCGTGTGTACAGAGTATGGAGCAGCAGCGTGTGTACAGAGCATGGAGCAGCAGCGTGTGCACAGAGCATGGATCAGCTCTGGGGAACTTAGAGTGAGGTATGAGCACAGCCCTGTGCCCTGCTGTGTGAATGCTTCACTTTCCCCTTCATTACCAATGCCGGCTGTCCTCATTATTATCTGTATACAAACTGTTCCTGATCAATCCCGTTGTCAGTCAGTCGGACGGGAAATTGCATTATGTGTACCCAACATGATGTCCTACCATATTATTATTGTGTGGCTGAGGGAGACCGTTAGGAATCCCCACCTTGAAAATCCTGGGTTTTCCCCTGACCGAGCCTGTGCAGTAAGCCAAAGCTGCTTGGCTGCAAACTAGACGAGTGCCCTGGCCAGCAGTGGTGGGGTCAAATACAAAAAGCCTCTGGACCAGTATGCAACTTTGTTTTTAAAAGTCATAGGTTTGCATTAAGGCCCGGTTCACACTAGTGTTTAAAAAAAACAGTCCGTTTGCAGATTGGAACAGATCCTAATTGATGAGAATGGATCTAATGTTAACCTATGCATCTATTCTCCATTTGAGCGAATCCGTTCTGCACAATCTGCTGAACGGACCACAGCTTTCCTTCTGCAGCAATTTTTCCGGACCACTGAGCCCAGCGGAACGGAAACGGATCCTGAAGCCATGCATTGGGGCAATAAGAAAACGGAACGTTTCTTCACACTAGTGAAGAAACAAACCATTCTAAACAGAAAAGTACACTTTGGGGGGTGGGCGTCTGGGGGGGGATGTGGTGAAACGGAACAGAAGCAGCTGAACAGAAACGGAGTGAAAACGGATCTGATCGACCGGTGATCAGATCTGTTTTCATGGATCTGTTTGCCACTTAATTGCAGATGTGAACCGAGCCGAAGTCCAGATTTACATCTAATTCTTGCATTGCAGTGGGTGCGATGCCCTTGCTGCATCCCACCAGAATGCAAAAAATGACCCTACGACAGAGTGCGCCGACAGGGTTATATGCATAGGACCCCCCCCCCACACACACACACATGCCCCTCTCGCTGACCTTCACCCAGTGACGTACTCCCTGCTGGACAGGAAGTAGATCACTGGGATTCCCAGGGATCCCAGTCGTATTCCCGTCGTTCCGAATATGTGCACTGCAACGTTGCCGCCAACCTTTTTAAAAGGTATGCAGTGTTCTCCCCAGAAATTGTTTCCAGCCGGGTGGCATGAAAAAGTAGCCGGGTGGCATGAAAAAGTAGCCATGTGGGGCAAGATGAGAGAATGCAGGGCCGGTGCTTCTTTGCGCAACTCTGCTCAAAGCATAGGAGGAGGTGAGCCGATGACAGCCGGGTGCTCACCAAAACTAGCAGGGTGGAGCACCTGGCTAAAAGAGCTTAGGGAAAACATTGGTATGGATCGCCCACTGACATTACTTCCACTGCTACGGAAGTCAGCCAGGACTGTTGACTTGGCGGCGATTTACAAAACTTCCAGTGCAATGTGATGCAGTAAGTGTGCTAGCCGCTAGGCCACATTGTTGTTGCGTTACCCTGCAGTACAAACGGGGTAACACAATGCGCGCTTTCAATGCAAGTGTAAAAGGGGCCTAAGGGGAACCTGTAGTAAGTGGAATATGGAGGCTGCCATCTTTATTCAAACAATACCGCGCAACAGTGTAATTTGGATGCATAACCCCGAATTACTTCTCCCTCCAAGTTGCTGCGATTTGGAGAGGGAATAGTAATTGACGCTGCCCGGAATTTGAGCGGCAGCAGGGCCAGCCGTCATTTGGCTGACCCTGCGCTTAAGTGACTTGGCAGCGATAATACATGTACAAATGACAACATCTCATAGGGTGACACTGCACTAATACTTTGCTGATCACTGGTGATTGATTGGCAAGTGCAATGCAATCACCATCAGTGTGAACCAGCTCTAATAAAGGTAGATGGGGCAACACCATCTCATTTCTGGAGGAATCAGCGGCACAGAGAGAAATGTATTTACCATACAAAGGTGATTGGAGTTCTATGGGTGTCATTTAGGATAGTGTATTTTATTAGTAGACAATGGACAGTGGCATAGCAATAGAGGGTGTAGAGCTAGTGACAGCATCTGGGCCCTTGGGATAGAGGGGCCCCGAAGGGGACCACCCCTCAAGCACAGTATTAGCTCTTCATTGATACAGTGCTGATAATATTCACTTCTATAGTTGGTTTGAGAGTAATGATCATTACATTAACACACCGTTTTCCATCCCCTTCCTGCAGCTCTGACACTGTGGTTGTCCGTGATTGGTTTTGGTGTGCCTTATCACTTGTTATCTATAGCATGCTTGGGGGGGGGGGGGGGGGAAGCAATGCTAAACTTGCACTGGAGCTTCTTAGCTACACCACTGACAATGGACATACAGACTGACCGAGAAAAACGTCCTGCAGCTCACATGCCAAGTTTGTGTGTATTGTAGGCACTGCCCTGAAACAGGTTGGATCCAGTATAATAATATTACTGCTCCACTGGCATGAAAGAGTACCTGATGTATCATAATAAGTACCTGATGTAAAGAGTACTTGATGTATCATATTGAGTGAAGAAATTAAATATGTGTATATACTGTATAGTACCAGTCCTACTTTGATTTTGCCTATGTTCCCCTTTATCTTTTTTGGAATGATTTAATACATCAGAGTATAATTCACAGTCTCTCTGCATCTGGGTACAGTTGGACTTCAGCCCGTGACTTAATCATACGGTAACTGAGGCCATAGATTGTATATGTGGCTGTGACAAAGACCTACTGACAGAAACAAAGAGATGAGAAGTTGGATAGGTTATCATTTATTACTCTACAGTATATAGGGGCTGAATAAACAACATAACAACCATCATGCACTGAACTTCATTTTCAAAACTAGGTTTATATAACCCTTAAAGGACAATTAACCTCCCTGGCAGTAAGCCCGAGCTGAGGTCGGGCTATGCCGCCGGGAGGCACCGCTCAGGCCCCGCTGGGCCGATTTGCATAATTTTTTTTTGTTACACGCAGCTAGCACTTTGCTAGCTGCGTGTAACCTCCGATCGCCGCCGCTACCCGCCAATCCGCCGCTATCCGTCGCGCCGCAAAGACCCCGTGCGCTGCCTAGCCAATCAGTGCCAGGCAGTGCTGTGGGGTGGATCGGATTCCCCTTTGACGTCACGACGTCGATGACGTTGGTGACGTCATCCCGCCCCATCGCCATGGCGACGGGGGAAGCCCTCCAAGAGATCCTGTTCTTTGAACGGGATCTCTTGATCGGCGATCGGAGGGGCTGGGGGGATGCTGCTGAGCAGCGGCTATCATGTAGCGAGACGTTGTCTCGCTACATGAAATTTTTTTTTTTTTTAAACGTATTTGCTGCCTCCTGGCGGATTTTAATTTTTTTTCTAGTGTGATACAGACACTACTGCAGCCAAATAGACCAGCGGGACTGCCAGACAACTAGTATTGTTAAAAAGGAAATAAATATGGCAGCCTTCATATTCTTCTCACTTTGTTTGTCCTTTAACAAAATAAGAAAATGATAAGAATATGGGTTCCAATTAAAGTCATATGCAATATTATTTCTATGGCTATACTTTCTTATCTGATCAGTTTATTTTCCCTTCACTTTAATAAACCTTGGTTGTACATTGAGCATGTGCACTTTTTATGCCAGTTTAGCTCTCTGTTGCCAACATGCCCCTGTTTTAAAATGAACATTGATTTGTGCACAACACATTACTGACCTCAAGAAATTCTGAAAAGGCCATAACCCAATTCTTCATGTCTGTAAGTTCAGAACATTTATTGTAAATGCAGCCAAAACTTGTAGCCCTAAACACATAAACAGGAGATAACAGGCAAAGCAAGTACATCAAGGTTACGCATTGTTGTGGATGTTGCATTGTACACATTTTCCTTGGAATTTTTAAAAATAAAGAGATCGCATAAAAGCCATTTTGAGAACTTGCTAAAGGCCAAATAGGGACACGGTGAAGGCAAATAGTCAGGTGTTAGAGTAATTACCAGCCAGATGAAAAAAGAAATCTGCTTTTACAGACTATAAGTGAGAATGAATGTCACATGCTATTGTACATTATTGGAATAAAAAGAGTTTTTTAAGGACATCAGCACAGAATTGTGCCTGATGCTATTCATAACGATAACATTTTATTCCTGATTTTCTTGTTTAAATCTCATTTCCCTTAGCAACTGCTGCATGTAAACTGCTATAAAGGGAATCTAAATAAAAAATAG
This sequence comes from Hyperolius riggenbachi, assembly GCF_040937935.1. Taxonomy (NCBI): domain Eukaryota; kingdom Metazoa; phylum Chordata; class Amphibia; order Anura; family Hyperoliidae; genus Hyperolius; species Hyperolius riggenbachi. Next base: position 263,822,841 of record NC_090651.1, on the reverse strand, counting down.
ACAATGCCCATTGTCTGACATCTACGCTGATGCTCTGCCTCTAACACTTTAGATTGTGGAAAGGACAGGTACTCTTCACAATGAATCTTCAAAAGAAACTTAAAGGATACCAGAAGTGACATGTGGCATGATGAGATAGACATGTGTTTGTACAGTGCCTTGCACACGAATAACTATTCTGTGTTCCTTTTTTTCTTTCTCTGCCTGAAAGAGTTAACTATCAGGTATGTAAGTGGGTGACTCAGTCCTGACTCAGACAGGAAGTGACTACAGTGTGACCCTCACTGATAAGAAATTCCAACTATAAAACACTTTCCTAGCAGAAAATGGCTTCTGAGAGCAAGAAAGAGATAAAAAGAGGAATTTCTTATCAGTGAGGGTCACACTGTAGTCACTTCCTGTCTGAGTCAGGACTGAGTCAGCCACTTACATACCTGATATTTAACTCTTTTTTTAGGCAGAGAAAGAAAAAAAGGAACACAGCATAATTATTTGTGTGCTAGGCACTGTACATACCCATGTCTATCTCATCATGTCACATGTCACTTCGGGTATCCTTTAAGGCTCATACACCCTAGAAGATTTTCACTTTAATCGTGAATTACCATTTGCGTGATATTGTGTAATATCATTTACCGAAAGTTTGTTAAACCATGTTCAACGACAGCAGATTACACGCGATAATCGTACCTTTGGGGGATCTCATCATGGATGATCATTCTGAATGGTTGTTCTGATTAGAGATGGCCCGAACGGTTCGTGAACTTTTTCGCGCAAACTACGGTGGTTCGCGTTCGCGGTGAACTGCAAACTTTATGCGAATTTGGCCCGCCCCCTATACTACATCATTAGGGTCAACTTTGACCCTCTACATCACAGTCAGCAGGCACAGGGTAGCCAATCAGGCTACACTCCCTCCTGGAGCCCCCCCCCCACCTTATAAAACGCAGGCAGAGTCAGTCATTTCATTCACTCGTGTGGCTGCAGTAATTAGAGAAGAGAGAGAACCTTGCTGCAGCTGACATAGGGAAAGCTTAGTTAGGCTCTTGTGTTAGGCTTGTTAGCTTGCTCCTTCTTGCTGATCTTATTGCTAAAAAGCACTCCTCATCCTCAACAGCTCTTTTGAGAGCTAATGTTGTTCTTGTGATCTATTTTTTTTGTGTGTGTGTGTGTCCCACATACACTTGTGTTGCATATACAGCCATGGTAATTCCTTCTGTGCCACTGCCAGGCCCAGCACATTCAGTGACTACCTGTGTGTGTGAAAGGCAGCTGCACATTTGTAATACCATTCACTGCATACCCACCTGTTTTTTAGTGCACCTACCAACCTACATGACCGCACGCAGTGTCACTGCTCCTGTTTATGGTACCTGTGTGTGTGTGAGACAGGTGCACATTTGTAATGCCAATTACTGCATACCCACCTGTTGTTTAGTGCACCTACCAACCTACGTGACCGCACGCAGTGTCAATGCACCTGTTCACGGTACCTGTGTGTGTGTCTGACAGGTGCACATTTGTAATACCAATCACTGCATACCCACCTGTTGTTCAGTGCACCTACCTACCTACGTGACCGCACGCAGTGTTATATTCCAACAGTCACTGCACCTGTTCACGGTACCTATGTGTGTGACAGCTGAAAATTTGTAATACCAGTCATTGCATAATTGTTCACAGTACCTTTTTGACTGCACGCTGTGTAATATATCAGTCCGTGCATACCTGTTAACTGCACCTGTGTGACAGCTGCACATTGTATTGCAATACCAGTCACTGCATACTTTTCACTGCACCTGTGTGACTGCACATTGTATTAGTCAAGTCAGTGCATACCTTTCACTTCATCCCCCCCAATATGGACAAAAAAGGTAGAGGCAGGGCACCTGGCAGGTGTGTTTGAGGTCGTGCTGACGTGATTTCGTGCGGCCCTGGACCAAAGTACAGTGCTCAGAAGAAGGCACGTCCCATCACCTCCCAAGATTGGCAGGACATGGTTGACTTTTTAGCACAGAACACCAGCCACCAGCGCTACTACAAGCACCACATCCACTGCATTTGACACTTCGCAGGAGTTATTTTGTGGGGAATTAACTGATTCACAGACATTATTGTTACAACCAGATGAAGGCGCTAAGCAAGTTACACCACCTCATATGTCTGAGTTAGGCGACACTATGGACGTAACGTGTGAGGAGGAGGATGATAAAGTACCTGCTGTTGGTGCAGTTTATGAGGTGTCTGAGGCAAGCGAAGCTGGGGAGCATGATTATGATGATACGGATGCCACGTGGGATCCTAAGAGACAAGATGACCAAGGGGACAGTTCAGAGGGGGAGTCAGAAAGGAGTAGGAGGAGACGAGTTGCTGAAAGAAGCAGGGGGAGCTCGTCGTCAGAAACAGCTGGTGGCAGTGTCCGTAGCCATGTATCGCCACCTATGGGCAACCAGCCAACATGCCCTTCAACGTCAGCTGCTGATGCCACCATAGTGCCATCACCTCCGGGGGGCTCAGCGGTTTGGACATTTTTTAGTGTGTCTGCCTTAGATCAGAGCAATGCCATGTGTTCTCTCTGCCACCAAAAATTGAGCCGTGGAAAGGCCAACAGCCATTTAGGTACAACTGCCTTACGAAGTCACATGGAGAAAGGCGCAAACTGCAATGGGAAGCGCACCAAAGAAAAAGCAGCACACAAAAGCAAAGCCACCCTCCTTTTCCTCTTCCTCCTTCAGGTGCATCATCTTCAGCCACTTGCTCCCTTGCACCTTCACAATCACAGCCACCCTCCTCCACTCCGCCTCTCACCTTGAGTGGTTCCTGCTCCTCTGCCCACAGCAGCAGACAGGTGTCCATGAGGGAAATCTTTGATCGGAAGAAGCCAATGTCTGCCAGTCACCCCCTTGCCTGGCGTCTGACAGCTGGCTTGGCGGAACTGTTAGCTCGCCAGCTGTTACCATACCAGCTGATGGACTCTGAGGCCTTCCGAAAATTTGTGGCCATTGGGACACCGCAGTGGAAGATACAAGGCCGCAATTATTTCTCAAAAAAGGCGATACCCAAACTGTACCATGAAGTTGAAAGGCAAGTGGTGTCATCTCTGGCACACAGCATTGGGTCAAGGGTCACCTGACCACGGATGCCTGGTCTGCCAAGCACGGTCAGGGCAGGTACATTACTTACACAGCCCATTGAGTCAACCTGGTGACCGCTGGCAAGCAGGAAGTAAGTGGCTGTACAGCGGACCCAGTGACACCTCCACGGCTTGCAGGCAGGCCTGCTGTCACCTCCTCTCTGCTACATCCTCTTCACTGTCCTCCTCCTCCTCCTTGGCTGAGTGGCAGTTCAACTCTACTGGTGCTGCAATCTCCTCTCCAGCTACACAGCCCCAGCTCAGGGTTGCCAACCTTATTTCTAATTTTTGACGGTCAAAAGTCCTAAAAAAGCAGGACACCCAAAATTTTGGATGGACAGGGGGCGGAGTTGGGGGCGGAGTCAAAAGTGCACTTTTAAAGTGCACCTAAACTGAAAGGGATATGGAGGTTTCCTTTTAAACAATGCCAGTTGCTTGGCAGTCGTACTGATCTCTTCGGCTGCAGTAGTAGCTGAATCACACCTAAGACAAGCAGGGCCGGATTTGTACTTTTTACCGCCCAAGGCCACTGTCACCAGCCGCCCCCCTTCTGTATAGGTAGCCAGATGGCACCTCCCCCTTTCCCTCTAGTGTAGGTAACCTGATGACCCTTCCCCCTCAAGTATAGGTAGCTCGATGACTCCCTTAATCCCTCCCTTTCCCACTCCCACCTTTCAGTAGAGGTAGCCAGCTGACCTACAGAGCAGCCATCAGTGTCTCCACTCCACTCGTCTCCAGCACAGAAGCTTCCTCTCCCCCCCCCCCCCCCCCCCCTCCGTCTCCATCAGCCGCTGCTGTACATCTTTCCCTCCAACTAGCATCTCTCACTTGTGACTTGCTGGCATGTTATCATCGAGTCAGACGGGAAGAGGAAGCTTCTACGTTGGAGACGAGCGGAGATGTGAGCAACTGGTGGCTGCTATTCCAAATCCTCCTCTTGTAACTCTGCAATGCTGCCCAAGTCCATAGCCACCGGCTACAGCGTCAATGTGTAGAGAGAGCAGGGTGGCCACTGCACAGGCGCCTGACAGCAGAGTACCGTGATCAGGCACTTGCCTAATCTCCCTGCACTGCAGCATTTGCAAGCTTGCAAACGCTGCACCTGTTTAGCCTGCTGCTTTGGTGCCCTTGCTCCTGTGGTGCCCTAGGCCATGGCCTAGGTGGCCTTGGCCTAAATCCGGCCCTGAAGACAAGCATGCAGTTAATCCAGTATGACTTCAGTCAGAGCACCTGATCTGCATGCTTGTTGAGGGGCTCTGGCTAAAAGTATTAGAGACACTGGATCAGCAAGAGAGAGTCAGGCAACTGGTATTATTTTAAAAGGAAAAATCCATATCCTTCTCAGTTTAGGTTCCCTTCAAGTAGAGTTGTGAGTGGCGCTAAGGTCTTGGCATCATTATTAGTATTGATATGATCTTCCACAGCATTTTACATAGTCAGGTCACTCACTGTCCTCAGAGGAGCTCACAATCTAATCCATACCAGAGTCATAATGCAATGCCTGCTGTATTATTATTATTATTATGTAGTTATATACCACTGACCTCTTCTGCAGCACTTTACTGTCCTCAGACTGGGTCACAATCTATAGACCCCAGCTTCTATAGCAAAGAGGGGAAAGCTGCCTGACTGATCAGAGCAGCTCACAAGCAGCCTTTATAGAGTGACACCATGCATTTCCCTTTCAGAGCAGGATTATAGTTATTTTATCTTTACAAAGCTCAGCTCTGGTTTCAGCTGTAAATCACCCTGGCTCTTCACTTGTCAATGCAAATAACCCCCCATGCCCTGCCTATAGAAAGGCTTCCCCCGCTCCCATCCCTTCTGTGACCCCATCCAGATCTCTGAGGAATGCTGCCCAGCAGATAACAGTGCAGAGCGCGGAGGATTCCTCCAGCTGAAGTGCCGCTGCCTGTCACACTGATCAGCTTCCTCGTGACTTGCAGCAGAGCTGAAGTTATGCTTACAGGCTGTGAGCAGCAAAGATAAGGCAGATTGCAGGGCAGTGATACCTGGAAAAGGACTTCAGGGATAACTACAGCTACCTCTGCATGGCTGAGACGAGGACTCCGGGGTTGTGGGGGCGGGGCACGCATGGCTGTCTCTCTCGCTTCTATTGGCTGGAGAGAGCCAGCAGCCAAAAAAGAAGGCTTTTGATTGGAGGGCGGTGGTGGCAGCAGACTTTTATCCCTGCTGTAGCTGTTCAGGCTTACTGAACTGCGCGTTATAGTGGGAGCTGTGCTACCTCTATAAACAATGTATCGTAAATGGTGAAAATTATTTTTTTGGACGGACAGGGACCTTAAAAATACGGACAGTACGGACATGCTTAATTGCAAGTGATTTGTACGGACTGCCCATCCACAGACGGACGGTTGGCAACCCTGCCCCAGCTCCCCAGGGCCTATGCTGCATGCCAGGTACGACGGTGTCACGCCATCTTAGACATGTCTTGCCTCAAAGTGGAGAGTCACACTGGAGCAGCTCTCCTGGCTGCTTTGAACAAACAGGTGGATCAGTGACTGACCCCGCACCAACTGAAGATCGGCAACGTGGTGTGTGACAATGGCAACAATCTCATTTCGGCTTTGAATTTGAGAAAGTTGACACATGTACCCTGCATGGCATATGTGCTGAATCTTATAATTCAGAGATTTGTGTCAAAGTACCCAGGCTTACAGGACGTCCTAAAGCAGTCCAGGAAGGTGTGTGGGCATTTCAGGCGGTCTTACACGGCCATGGCATGCTTTACCGATATTCAGCGGAGAAACAACTTGCCGGTGAGATGCTTGATTTGCGATAGCCCGGATCACTGGAATTCGACCCTTCTGATGTTCGACCGCCTGCTACAACAGGAGAAAGGCGTCAAACAGTATCTTTACAACTACAGTCAAAGGACACACTCTGGGGAGATGGGGATGTTCTGGCCGAAGTACTAGACACTCATGCAAAATACCTGCAGGCTCATGCGGCCGTGAGTCGCAGTGAAGGGGCCATCAGCGACTTCATCCCATATGCTTTCTTCCTGGAGCATGCCGTGCGTAGAGTGGTGGATCAAGCTGTGGAGGAGCGTGAACAGGAACAGGGGGAAGAGTTGTGGGATCAATTTTCATCAGAACCAGATGTTTCCTCAACACCTGTGGCAGCACAGAGGGGGGAAGAGGAGTCAGATGATGAGGAAGGTGTTGTTTTGGAGGAGGAGGAGGCGGAAGAACAACTGAAGCAGGTGTCGCAGGGGGCTTGTGCTGCTCAACTTTCCCGTGGTATTGTTCGTGGCTGGGGGGAGGAGGAGAACTTAGCTGACATCACTGAGGAAGAGCAAGAGGAGATGGATAGTATCCAACTTTGTGCAAATGGCGTCTTTCATGCTGTCCAGCCTGTTGAGGGACCCCCGTATAAAAAAAACCAAGGGGAATGAGCTGTACTGGGTGGCCACACTACTAGACCCTCGGTATAAGCACAAAGTGGCAGAGATGTTTCCAAATCAACAGAAGGCAGAAAGGATGCAGCACTTGCAGAACAAGCTGGCAACTATGCTTTACAGTGCGTTTAAGGGTGATATTACAACACAACGGAATAAAGGTACCACTGCCAGTAATCCTTCTCACATGTCCACGCAGGCAAGGACAGGACGCTCTAGCGATCTCATGGTGATGTCGGACATGTGGACATTCTTTAGTCCAACGCTTCGCCTTAGCCCTTCCGGGTCCACCCTCCACAAATGCCTCGACCGGCTGGTAGCCGACTACCTGGCCTTAAGTGTGGATGTAGACACTGTGAGCAGCGATGAACCCTTGGACTACCTGGTGCGCAGGCTTGACCTTTGGCCAGAGCTGTCCCAATTTGCCATCCAACTTCTGTCTTGTACTGCCTCAAGCATCCTGTCAGAAAGGACCTTCAGCGCAGCTAGAGGCATTGTCACTGAGAAGAGAAGTCGCCTAAGTCAAAAAAGTGTTCAGTACCTCCCCTTTATCAAAATGAATGAGGCATGGAACCCGGAGGGCTACTGCCCACCCAAAGACTAAGTAAGTCCCCACACACAGCATCTCTGCCTGCACGCCGTGTGACTGCCTGCCCCAAGATTAAGTCGCTCCCCACACAGCATCTCTGCCTGCACGCCGTGTGACTGCCTGCCCCAAGACTAAGTCGGTCCCCACACAGCATCTCTGCCTGCAGGCCGCTTGACTGCTTTCTCCGCCATCACCAACAGGGTCCAGGACTCAGGTGGATTCCTGAATTTTTAAGGCTGCTGCTAGCAAAACAAAACAAAAGGCATGTACATGTGTCAATTCCCCTTCGTGATCGTTACCTTGCCGCGGTGAAGGGGCTTGCGTATCTCAATGAAGCAATGACCGCCGGCTATATGAGTGTCTCGGGGGGGTGGGGGGGGGGGGCACACCCAAGATAATAAGGTTGTTGCTTCATTGTGAACAGACCAAATTCGACCATATGGGCTTGAAAACCGCCATGGCCTACACTCTCGCCATGGTGCGCACCAGTCCAGCACGGCAGTCACGACACAAACAGCTGTGTGCGGTGCGTTACACAGTGAGTTTGGTCTGTCAGTGTGAAGCAGTACTCTAATTACACTCCCTGATTGATCTATACACATGCAAGATGTTTTAAAGCACTTCAGGCCTCCAATTTTGCATGCAATGTGATTTCTGCCCTTAAAACGCTGCTTTGCGTCAAATCCAGATTTTTCCCCAGGACTTTTGGTGTGTATCCCACTCATCCATGCAATAACTCAGATGTTAGACCCCTTGAGACATCTTTTTCATCACTTTTCTGGCCAGCATAAATCTTTGTATTTTTTAAAGTTCGCATCCCCATTGAAGTCTATTGCGGTTCGAAAGTTTGTGCGAACCCAAACTTTTTTCGCATGTTCGCGTTCGAGGTTGGCGAACCGAAAATCGGAGGTTTGAGCCATCTCTAGTTCTGATTCTCAATGACCCCTGCACCAGTTACCATTCAATAATAATTCTAATAATCTTAACATTTGTATAGCACTTTTCTCCTGTTGGACCCAAAGAGCTCAAGAGCTGCAGCCACTAAGGGCACGCTCAATGGGCCACCCTGCAGTGTTAGGAAGTCTTACCTAAGGACTTCTTACTGAACAGGTACTGACCCTAGCTAGGAATCAATGTTGCGTTCATGCCCGCCATTTGTTCCCACGACACGTGACTGCAGAAGATGGATTGGGCAACAATCGTTAGTCGCATCTTTTGTCACTGCATATCCCCCGATCCATCTTCCGCGGTATTGTGGTAGGAATTCAGCTTAAAAGTTTTAGTCAGAAATTGCACATACAAATATATAGTGACAAATAGAGATGGCCCGAACAGTTTGACAGCGAGCAGTATTCTGCGAACATCGGCTGTTTGCATTCGCGGTGAACAGCGATTATTTGGCATGTTCGATTCCCCCCTATGCATCATCATTGAGCTAAACTTTGACCCCTTACCTCACAGTCAGCAGACACATGGCAGCCAATCAGCCTGTCGTCCAACTTCAAAGCTAACATACGTTGCGTTAGGGGCACGTTATGCGACCTTAACATCGCATCTAACGCAACGTCTTGGTGTGAAAGAGCCCTTAATGTCCACATGTGCAAACTTCAATTAATCAATGTGAAGCTAGAAAATAAATTCAAAGCACCAATCCCCTAGTCTTACCTCCAGAGGACTTGATGGGAACCGGATCCAGACCATGTGACTAGTGATGGGCGAACATCCAGATGTTCGGGTTCAGGGTGGTTCGGCCGAACATGCCCCCGATGTTCGGCATGTTCGGGCCGAACCCCGAACCCAACCTGAACATGTCCCTTTGGGGCCCCTATAGGGTCCCAGCATAAAGGGAGAGCACGCCCCGAGCGCGGGGGGGGGGGGGGGGGTGTCGGAAATGCCCCCCACTCCTCACCGCTAAGCTCTCCCTTTTGCCGGTACCCTATAACGTTAAATTTAAGCCCCCCAAAAGTACCTGAGGAGGAGGGCAGGAAGCGGGCAGCCGGAGATGCTAGGAGCTACTACCATCTGGTACTTCCACCCTCTCTTGACGCACTTCCTGTTTACATTTGAAGTCGCGTCAAGAGAGCGCAGAAGTACCGCGATGACACGAACGAGGGTACGCGTCATCTACATGATGACACGTACCCTCGTACGCATCATCGCGGTACTTCTGCGCTCTCTTGACGCGACTTCAAATGTAAACAGGAAGTGCGTCAAGAGAGGGCGGAAGTACCAGATGGTACTAGCGCCTAGCATCTCCGGCTGCCCGCTCCCTGCCCTCCTCCTCAGGTCCTTTTGGGGGGCTTAAATTTAACGTTATAGGGTACCGGCAAAAGTCGGAGCTTAGCGGGGAGGGGTGGGGGGCATTTCCGACCCCCCCCGCGCTTGGGGCATGCTCTCCCTTTATGCTGGGACCCTATAGGGGGCTATGTTCGGCCGGACACGGCTGTGTTCGGCCGAACAAAGAAGGCACGTTCGGGTTCAGGCAGCGTGGCCGAGCACCCTCCCGAACACCATGAGGTGTTCGGGGGGGGGGGGGGGGTGCCGAACCGAACCCGAACAGGCCAAAATCCGGGCGAACCCGAACAGTGGCGAACACTGTTCGCCCATCACTACATGTGACTAATTCAACAGACCATGTGACTAATTCAGCAAAATACATCTCACTTGTGTCGCAATCAATGACACCACAAGGCAGCTGGATCCAAGCAAAATATACCCTATACCATGTGACAAGCCACAAAGCATGACAAACTGGAGAAAATAGATGTTATAATGAAAACTGCACACATATCACTCAAGCCTGCTCTGGGTGGAGGCAGGCTGGCATAAAAAAGACAGACGCTACACAGGGAAACGCCTATATGTCTAACACATCCACACTGGGCAGAGGCAAGTTGCATATAGCACCATTTGCCTAGATCACAAAACCTTATATCCCACAGCTATACAGGAAGCCTACCATAGTCACCATCAAGGCAAATTATGAACAAAAGATATTCCATAGCATCCATTGTCACATAGCAACACTTCAGTCTACATTACCTGCAATCCTCATAGCATCATATAATGGTGGGACACAGAAATATTACCTTTAATAATTACAAAAGAAACCAGAGATAGTACTCATCTTCCTCCATTTGGTGTCCAGTCAGATCCTGTCAAGAGAAAAAGACAAAAGATATGAATGATAAAAAATTGTTTAAGAACATAAAACAAGTTCATCTCAACAAGACATAACTTATAACATAGGATAAAAATCATTTTCTCTAGCAAATCCATTTGGGTGTGATGTATGTAAACACGTGATCCACTGAGCATTGGCCTTCAACAATAGTTTTGGTTCTCCATCCCATCTGGGGATAGGCACATGTTGCGACACCTGAAACGTTGCGACACCTGAAACGTAGCTGGGCAACAGTGTGCCTTTTTCTCTAAAAATGTGCAAGGATTGCCTGATCTATCTTTCCATTTCTTTTCGTAGATTTATATGATGAGATCTTCGCGCTCACCCTCTGAATGGTCTTGCCAATATGCAACACACTACAAAATTTGTGTTACTAGTAAAATGGCCTTTGCACCTGACTATACAGTAAAAATTGGAATGTGTCCAAGATCCTATAGATCTGCATTATCTAATCTGAAAAGTCACTGACTCAGAAAGAATGAGCAAGCAGATTAGATGCTTTGATTCTGGTCTGAAACTTTAAATCACTGGCTGCATGCAGGACCAGATTTCTGGAAAGGCCTCAAAAGGCCAGGCCTTGGGTGGCTGTAGCCCCAGAGGGACCCTGGACCTGAAATAGGGATTTCTATATATGAAAGAGAAGGCTGCAAATGGAGAACAGCATGTGAAAATGGAAACTGATGCCCAAGGGAGCTGTACATAACAGAAAGGGGCTGCAGTACATGGATGAGACACATGGAGGCGGGCTACATGTGGAATGGGAGGGGCAGATTCCGTATTCCTCTTAATTCAGGTTCCCTTTCAAAACAGGATATACATGATTGATGCTAAAACATCATCCTTGCTGATGTAACAGTAAAGTCTGTAATCTAGGTCTGGTTAAATGAGATGATCTGGTGAGACATGAATGCTTCCAGGGGTTTTCTGTTTTAATATTGGGCAAAGGTCTGTTTCAGCAGCAAAAACAATGAGTCTGTTAAAGGAAACGTTGCCTGCATGGAAGATTGAAGACACAACATTTGTAAATGCATCTTCCTGAGCTACTGCGCTGCTGAGCTGCTGCGCTGAACCTGTCTTGTACACTTTTTGGACATCCTAAGAAATATGCAGATAACGTGTTCTGATTGCACTGGCTTCATACTAGTTTCAGGTTAATGGCTCCGAATCTAATTAAGCCAAAACACCAGAACCACTGAAAGGACACCTGAAGTGAGAGGAAACTGGAAGCTGCCATATTTATTTCCATTTAATCAATACCAGTTGCCTGGTGCACTGCTGATCTTTCATGCAAGAGTAGTGTTTGACTCACCCTCCTGAAACAAGCATTCAGCTAATCCAGTCAAACTTCCGTAAAACATCTGATTTGCATGCTTGTTCAGGATCTATGGCTAAAAGAATTAGGGAGTGATCACACTTCTGTCTGTGGAAATCCCAGACGATTCCATACAAGTGATTTGCCGCACGATATGTACGTTTTTTTAAGTGTATTTAACCGTATGCGTTTTTTTTACAACAGCCAGTAATTTTTAATGAGGAAGCACATACCATGTTCGGCAGGGGCGTTTCTAGGGTCCTTGGAGATCGGGGGCACCTGTGGGCACTAGGTGGGGAGGTATATGGCAAAAATGGGCGTGGCCATGAGGTGAGTGGGCGTGGCCATGGGTGGGGCCAAATGTACATGAACTTAGCAGCGGTGTAAGCTACAGATAACGGGCCTGCCCATCGAAATATTGGATGGAGCCCCCATCCTTTATTTAATTTACAACCAGTATAGACATAGATCAAAGATGCATACGCACATACAATTTTGATTGGTTAATCACTGATCAATTTTACCACCCCGTGCAGTAAGTGGGCCAACAGACAAGGAATTTGATGAACAGAGCTAAAATTGGCTAATCAAAATTGTATGTGTGTACCAGGCTTTACAGCTAAAACTGTACATACTGAAAGTAGCAGGGATCAGCATACAATACAGCTGGTTTACAATCATTTAAGGCACAGAGTAACACCTTACACTGTACACACTGGAGGTAGATCAGCACACAGTGCAGGCACTAGAGAACAGCGTATACTGTACATACTGTAGGCAGCAGAATTCAGCACACTGCAGCTAGCGTGCCAAAAATATGAGGATCACGTTGTGCGGCGTGCTTATCGCGCCGCACCGAAAAATGGGTGGGCCATGGACCAGAATATAGGTGTGTTAACGGGTGGAGACAAATTTACATGAACCTAGCAATGGTGGGACATTAGATTAGGACAGTGGTGGCGAACCTTTTGGAGGCCGAGTGCCCAAACTGCAACCCAAAAGTCACTTATCTATCACAAAGTGGCAACAGCAATTTAAACTAAATACTGTACAAACGTTTTAACTCATACGTGAACATTATGGAAAATCCAAGTTGAAAATAAACTGTGAAGATAAACAATTTCATCCATCCTACTCCTGAAAAATGTATTCAATTTTTTAGAACCTCCCAGTTTTATTTTCTGTTTTAAAAAGCTAAAAAAGTAGGTTTAATGCTATTGTCTCATATGATAAGGATTCAGCTTTTCCCTTAGTCTCGCAGTTAGCAATCATGTGAATCCCAAGAAGACAAATTCAGCAATCATGAGGCCCCCAACAAGACACATTCAGCAATCGTGAGGCCCCCGACATGACAAATTCAGCAATCGTGAGGCCCCCGACATGACAAATTCAGCAATCGTGAGGCCCCCAACAAGACAAATTCAGCAATCTTGAGGCACATAAATAGACAGCATTTTACATAAATAGGCAGAATGCCCCCTTAATATGGTAGCCCCCCAGGTTAGGTAGTGAGTGACAGGGACTCCAGTTAGTGAGTGACAGGGTCCCCAGTTAGATAGTGAGTGACAAGGACCCCCGTTAGATAGTGAGTGACAGGGACCCCCGTTAGATAGTGAGTGACAGGGACCCCCGTTAGATAGTGAGTGACAGGGACCCCCGTTAGATAGTGAGTGACAGGCGCCCCAGTTAGGTAGTGAGTGACAGGTGCCCCAGTTAGGTAGTGAGTGACAGGGACCCCGTTAGATAGTGAGTGACAGGGACCCCCGTTAGATAGTGAGTGACAGGGACCCCCGTTATATAGTGAGTGACAGGCGCCCCAGTTAGGTAGTGAGTGACAGGGACCCCCATTAGATAGTGAGTAATAGGGGCCCCTGTTAGATAGTGAGTGACAGGGACCCCAGTTAGATAGTGAGTGACAGGGACCCCAGTTAGATAGTGAGTGACAGGGACCCCAGTTAGATAGTGAGTGACAGGGACCCCTGTTAGATAGTGAGTGACAGGGACCCCAGTTAGATAGTGAGTGACAGGGACCCCAGTTAGATAGTGAGTGACAGGGACCCCAGTTAGATAGTGAGTGACAGGGACCTCAGTTAGATAGTGAGTGACAGGGACCCCAGTTAGATAGTGAGTGACAGGCCTGTGGTGTGGTCTGTGGTGGAGGCGTGTGGCAGAGGCACTTACTGTGGGGGGCACCGGCCGGGCAGTGGTGGCCGGTGGGGCACTGAGGCGGCGAGGCCTGGCTGCAACGAGGCCTGCAGCGAGGCCTGAGGCGTGCTCTGTGGTGGAAGCGTGGAGGCAGTCTGATGGTCTAGCGGTGCAGCGGGCGGAGTCAGATCATGCTTTGGCGGGTGCGCCGGGTGAGGAGGAAGCCGGTGCCACCATGACACCATTGCCTTGCCTGGGTCAGCTGCCGTAGCCGCGCAGTGGGCGAAGTTGGTCACGCTCCACACAGCTCCAGCCCCTGCCTTTAAATAGAACTCCACGCCCCCTGCCAGGTGCTCCTCCACTTCTGATTGGAGCAGGGGGCGGCAGGGGGGCGGATCAAGGCAGCGGATGCTGTCACTTTTTAAGTTGATGTCGGGAGCAGCCGAAAATAGAAGTGGCCGCCATATCGTGCAAACGGCGGCTGCGTGTTAACTTATAACTTGTTGTGCGCCCAATACATTCGGGGCACCTGTGTTGGGAACCCCACAGGTACAGATTACGGGCACCCTAGGCCAGGTTCGTGGCACGTGCCACGATTGAATAGCTCTAGGAACGCCCCTGATGTGGGGAAAAGTAGTGCAGGTTGTATCTTTTTTTCAATGTTATGAAGATTTGCAGATGCCTACTGAAAACGCAGAGGCCCCATAAAAATGATTATGCTTTTCGCATGTAATTTTGCATTGTGAAAACACATGCAAAAATGCAGCTAAACTGCATAGAGGATCAGCAGCTCAGATAGGCAGGATATTTGCACTGTTCAAAAGGAAATAAATATGGCAGCTTCCTCACTCTCACTTTAGTTGGCCTTAAAGCCAAATTACAGCCAGACATCCGAAATATCCTAAGAGTGGTATGTCAGCTGAGCATGTGTAACATTTGAAGTATTTATTCATTTTATGTAATCCCACTTCACTGCCATTTAGTCCATTGCAGCTCTTACCCTAGGAACTTGTATCAGGCTGTCATTTTGGCAGCAGAGTTTCTTCTTACAGTTTATTCTGTTAAATGGGATTTATGATTTTCAAAGATATGTTCACAACAATAAGAACATAAGGCTAGGTGAGGCGCTAGGTATTGAAAATGAAGTATTCCTTTAATAATGTTTTGGTTCTTTATTATTGTGATAAATGGATGCTTAGCCACATATGTGGAGATGCAGGCAGGTGTATACTATATTGTACTGGTTATTTTTTATTGAAATTAAAATCCTATAATAAAGATATAGTTAAGGAAAGATGTGTTTACTGTCTGGAAAGATGTGGCTGGAGCTTCAATGGAGGTGAATTCAATTTTTTACCCTCCATCACCAACCTCTACATCAGTTGGGGAGAGAAGCTCTGCATATTTGCAGATATGAACCTCCTCAAGCTACATACTCACCACAAGACCACAGAAGATGTATCGGGGAGATATGTGGTGACAACCGATCCGACAAACGATCATGCCCCGATCCATCCTCCGCAATCACAAACATGGGAACAAATGACGGGTGTGAATGCGTTGTTGAACGATTGTGGTAATTAGCACGGGGGTCAATGGCGATCAGAACGATCGTCCACGATTGGATCCATCATGTAGGTCATTCAAAGTGAACAATTATCGTGATTTAGGATACAGTCACTTTATTTTGTTTTGGGATTTGAGAAATTGATGAGGGAAGAATTTTCACATTGAAATACAGAAAACCATGAAGCAGTAACATCATAAGCTTCAAGTTATCAGCCGTTCCAGACAATTAAAGGTAGTTACGGTAGAACAAAAGGGAACATTTTTACAGATAAGCAACTAGCACAGTGCAAGCTCTTACAGTATGTCCTTAACTCACCAAGGACAGGTTCCCTTAACATATTAGACCATGGACTCTTGCCACTCGAGCTGGCATTGCTATATTTATATTTTCTTGACCTTATTTTGATGAGCTAAAATCAATACCCACCTCCCCAAATTTTTCTCTTTAAAACTTCTAATTAACTGAAATGTCTAATAAGTAACAGGATCCTTCCAGCAATTCAGCACTTCATTAGCAATTTATTCCATTATGGACATGTATCATTTGAAATCAGCTCAACATTCAGAGGAAACAATTTACTTCCTTTGCCAAAGATAATGGCTTGTAATTTTCATTAAGCTGAGGACTCGCAGGCCTTCAATGTTTCATTAATAGACATTCAGAGTGGCTTATGTACTGCAATGGATTCTCCTGTACAAAATGAATATTCATATTGTGAAAGGGATTTTTTAGATATAGATTTTTCTTAAAGAGAACCGGTAACGAGAGATTATGAAGGCTGTTACTGGCATCATTGCAAAAGATGCTAGCTGCCTGCCTGTCACAGCAATCCTCTTCCTTTACATTCTGAATTGCTGACCCAAAATGAGCATGCATATCAGGTGTTCTGACTCCAGTATACCTAATCCTGCTGTATGCTTGCTGCAACAGTGTGACCCAGATACTGCAAAAGCCAGAAACAGCCGGGCAATGACCATCTTATTAGAATTATGCTGTAAGGTAATAACAACTGTGAGGTTTGGTCTCACTTATTTTTGATGGCTAGTAAAAGATAATACCAACATGTAAGCATGCATCCCTCTAAGTTACCCAAGACCAGGCTCAAACCAACAATCCCCTCTGCAGTGGTTAGTGTATCCAAGTGGAAAGGGAGAATGGCCATAAGAATCAACTGTTATGGAGAAAAATCCAAGCCTGTCGCTGCAGAAGTGTGCTAGGTGAGTGCTGTACCAGGTCCTGCTGAAATTACATCAAAAGTACTGAACCAAAACTACTGTCACGGCATGTTTCATGAGGGTTTCTGCAGAGTATGACATCAAGTCAATGAAATTATGTGATAGTAATGTGGTCAGATAAGTAGCAGGAGGGGTTGTTAATCTGTTTCAGCTACTGTTGTGTTAATAAAATAACAAAAGGGGTACTAGAGGGGCAACCATTAGACGATTACCAAAACAGGAATACTTTACCACGGGGAGGACACTGCCTTTAGGTAAAATCCTTGGACCCATTGTTAGACTCTATGCTTGTCTATTGAATCCCGGGGTACTCCTGGTGCATGACAGTGCCCGGTGTCATGTGGTAGGTCTATACTGGACGTTTCTGGAGAATGAAAGTATTGATACCATTGACTAGCCCCCACACTCACCTGAACAAAATCCAATAGAACACCTCTGTGACATTATTCCTCAATCTATCCAACATTGCCAGGTTGCACTTCAGACTGTCCAGGAGCTCGGTGATGCCCTGGTCCACATCTGGGAGAATATACCCAGAACGCCATGTGTTGTCTCTTTGGGAGCATGCCGCAATATTGCCAGGTATGCATTCAAGCATTTGGGGGTCATACAAATGACTGAGCATGATTTTGATACTTGCTACAAAGAAAGAACTCGCTTGGATTTATTGGGTGTCTTGAAATACAGCCTTCTGTGGGTTGATCATCATTGTCATGTCCATCAATTTATGTTGCATCCTTTCATTGCAAATTCATTACCCAGTCCATATCACAATGTCCACCATGAATTCTCCTTGACACGAGTTTTGTTGTCTCTTTAAAGTATATATATATATATATATATATATATATATATATATATATATATATATATATATATATATATATATATATATATATATATATACATACAGGGAGTGCAGAATTATTAGGCAAATAAGTATTTTGACCACATCATCCTCTTTATGCATGTTGACTTACTCCAAGCTGTATAGGCTCGAAAGCCTACTACCAATTAAGCATATTAGGTGATGTGCATCTCTGTAATGAGAAGGGGTCTAATGACATCAACACCCTATATCAGGTGTGCATAATTAAAAGGGAACTTCCTTTCCTTTGGCAAAATGGGTCAAAAGAAGGACTTGACAGGCTCAGAAAAGTCAAAATAGTGAGATATCTTGCAGAGGGATGCAGCACTCTTAAAATTGCAAAGCTTCTGAAGCGTGATCATCGAACAATCAAGCGTTTCATTCAAAATAGTCAACAGGGTCGCAAGAAGCGTGTGGAAAAACCAAGGCGCAAAATAACTGCCCATGAACTGAGAAAGTCAAGCGTGCAGCTGCCAAGATGCCACTTGCCACCAGTTTGGCCATATTTCAAAGCTGCAACATCATTGGAGTGCCCAAAAGCACAAGGTGTGTAATACTCAGAGACATGGCCAAGGTAAGAAAGGCTGAAAGACGACCACCACTGAACAAGACACACAAGCTGAAACGTCAAGACTGGGCCAAGAAATATCTCAAGACTGATTTTTCTAAGGTTTTATGGACTGATGAAATGAGAGTGAGTCTTGATGGGCCAGATGGATGGGCCCGTGGCTGGATTGGTAAAGGGCAGAGAGCTCCAGTCCGACTCAGACACCAGCAAGGTGGAGGTGGAGTACTGGTTTGGGCTGGTATCATCAAAGATGAGCTTGTGGGGCCTTTTCAGGTTGAGGATGGAGTCAAGCTCAACTCCCAGTCCTACTGCCAGTTTCTGGAAGACACCTTCTTCAAGCAGTGGTACAGGAAGAAGTTTGCATCCTTCAAGTAAAACATGATTTTTATGCAGGACAATGCTCCATCACACGCATCCAAGTACTTCACAGCGTGGCAGGAAAGAAAGGGTGTAAAAGAAGAAAAACTAATGGCATGGCCTCCTTGTTCACCTGATCTGAACCCCATTGAGAACCTGTGGTCCATCATAAAATGTGAGATTTACAAGCAGGGAAAACAGTACACCTCTCTGAACAGTGTCTGGGAGGCTGTGGTTGCTGCTGCACGCAATGTTGACGGTGAACAGATCAAAACACTGACAGAATCCATGGATGGCAGGCTTTTGAGTGTCCTTGCAAAGAAAGGTGGCTATATTGGTCACTGATTTGTTTTTGGTTTGTTTTTGAATGTCAGAAATGTATATTTGTGAATGTTGAGATGTTATATTGGTTTCAATAGTAAAAATAAATAATTGAAATGGGTATACCCGTATATACTCGCATATAAGCCGACCCGCGTATAAGCCGAGGTACCCACATTTCCCTCATAAACCAGGAAAAAGTGATTGACTCGCATATAAGCCCCCTACCCAGTATAGCCCCCTCCACAGTAGCTTGATGTGCCCCCAGTGCAAGTCAGCCCCTCTCCCCATAGCCAGATGTGTCCCAAGAATGATAAAGCTGTGTCCCTGTTCAATGCACCGCTAACACGTTGCTGGCATGCTCAGCTCCACAAGCCAGGGGACACAGGTAGTCTTGAGCAGTGCACTCTGCACACCATGTTGCAGGGGATGGGGAGCACAGACACAGCAGGGAGCCAACTGGTAAGAGCAGGATCACTAGTGCACAATCCTTACACTCCTCTGCCAGTAACAAAACCTGCTTCACCATCCGTTCTGCTCCACTGACTCACATATAAGCCGAGGGGGTAACCTTTTAGCACATTTTTTGTGCTGAAAAATTAGGCTTATATGCGAGTATATACAGTATATTTGTTTTTTGTTAAGTTGCCTAATAATTATGCACAGTAATAGTCACCTGCACACACAGATATCCCCCTAAAATGGCTAAAACTAAAAACAAACTAAAAACTACTTTCAAAAATATTCAGCTTTGATAGTAATGAGTTTTTTGGGTTCATTGAGAACATGGTTGTTGTTCAATAATTAAATTATTCCTCAAAAATACAACTTGCCTAATAATTCTGCACTCCCTGTATATATACAGTGGCTTGCAAAAGTATTCGGCCCCCTTGAAGTTTTCCACATTTTGTCACATTACTGCCACAAACATGAATCAATTTTATTGGAATATCACGTGAAAGACCACTATAAAGTGGTGTACACGTGAGAAGTGGAACGAAAACCATACACGGTTCCAAACATTTTTTACAAATAAATAACTGCAAAGTGGGGTGTGCATAATTATTTAGCCCCCCTGAGGCAATACTTTGTAGAACCACCTTTTGCTGCAATTGCAGCTGCCAGTCTTTTAGGGTACGCCTCTACCAGCTTTGCACATCTAGAGACTGAAATCCTTGCCCATTCTTCTTTGCAAAACAAGATAGACAGCGTTGGTGAACAGCAGTTTTTAGATCTTGCCACGGATTTTCGATTGGATTTAGATCTGGACTTTGACTGGGCCATTCTAACACATGGATATGTTTTGTTTTAAACCATTCCTTTGTTGCACTGGGTTTATGTTTAGGGTCATTGTCCTGCTGAATGGTGAACCTCCGCCCTAGTCTTAAGTCTTTTGCAGACTCCAAGAGGTTTTCTTCCAAGATTGCCCTGTATTTGCCTCCATCCATCTTCCCATCAACTCTGACCAGCTTCTCTGTCCCTGTTGAAGAGGTGCACCCCCAGAACATGATACTGCCACCACCATATTTGACAGTGGGGATGGTGTGTTCAGAGTGATGTGCAGTGTTCGTTTTTCGCCACACATAGCGTTTTGCATTTTGGCCAAAAAGTTCAGTTTTGATCTCATCTGACCAGAACACCTTCTTCCACATGTTTGCTGTGTCCCCCACATGGCTTGTGGCAAACTGCAAACAGGACTTATGCTTTTCTGTTAGCAATGGCTTTCTTCTTGCCACTTTTCCATAAAGGACAATTTTGTGCAGTGCATGACTAATAGTTGTCCTATGGACAGATTCCCCCACCTGAGCTGTAGATCTCTGTAGTTCGTCCAGAGTCACCATGGGCCTCTTGACTGCATTTCTGATCAGAGCTCTCCTTGTTCGGCCTGTGAGTTTAGGTGGACGGCCTTGTCTTGGTATGTTTACAATTGTGCCATACTCCTTCCATTTCTGAATGATCGCTTGAACAGTGCTCCGTGGGATGTTCAAGGCTTTGGAAATCTTTTTGTAGTCTAAGCCAGCTTTAAATTTCTCAATAACTTTATCCCTGACCTGTCTGGTGTGTTCTTTGGACTTCATGGTGTAGTTGCTCCCAATATTCTCGTAGACAACCTCTGAGGTCGTCACAGAGCAGCTGTATTTGTACTGACTTTAGATTACACACAGGTGCACTTTATTTAGCCATTAGCACTTATCAGGCAATGTCTATGGGCAGTGACTGCACTCAGAACAAAGGGGGCTGAATAATTATGCACACCCCACTTTGCAGTTATTGATTTGTAAAAACATGTTTGGAATCAAGTATGATTTTCGTTCCACTTCTTATGTGTACACCACTTTGTATTGGTCTTTCACATGGAATTCCAATAAAATTAATTCATGTTTGTGGCAGTAATGTGACAAAATATGGAAAACTTCAAGGGGGCCGAATACTTTTGCAAGCCACTGTATACACACACACACACACACACACACACACACAAAATGGCTCAACAGATTTGAATGAAATTTGGCACACACTTTTTATCCCCATAACCAAAAAGTGGGCGGAGACAAATACAAACTTCACTGGGAAAATGTAAACCAGCCATTCTTACACTGTTAATCTTAGGGTTCTCAAACTTTGCACAGTTGGCCACTGGGTGACTGGAATAAATATTCATAAAAGTGGGTGGAGCCTACAAAATCAAAATTCACCTGCTTTTCAAGGGGAATATTTAATTGCTGCCATTCTTGCACTGTTAATGGCAAAAGCCGCAAACGTGGTACAGTTGGTCATTGGGTGACTGGGGTTCAAATTCAGAAAAGGGGGTGGAGCCACAGCCACGGCCGGCCTTTGACCTGTGCGACCGGAGCGGTCGCTCAGGGCGCCGGCCTCCAAGGGGCGCATGTGCAGGGGTTTCTATTCCCCTCACTTGCGGCTCCCTCCGATCTCCGGCACTCACTGTCAGCCCTGTTCAGCTGCCTGTGGGTGAATCGGCAGCTGTGATGACAGAGGGAGCCCAGTGGTGGCGCTGTGTATCTCAAATACAGGAAGTGTTAATTTCCTGAATGAGCACTTCCTGTATTTGAAGTATACAGCGGCTTCACTCGCTCTGCCATCAATGCTGCTGGACCACCCACCGCTGAACTACATGGCTGGCAGTCTGAGTGCCGGGGATGGAGGGA
Organism: Hyperolius riggenbachi; assembly: GCF_040937935.1. Lineage (NCBI taxonomy): Eukaryota > Metazoa > Chordata > Amphibia > Anura > Hyperoliidae > Hyperolius > Hyperolius riggenbachi. The sequence continues at coordinate 263,800,971 of NC_090651.1, read as the reverse complement.
GCCACCACAGAGGGGAACTTGTTGCAGCCCACAGGTCTGTGTGACAGGAGCACATCGCCCAGCTCCCACAGAGTGCCAGCAAACTGCAAGCACGGGGGACAGCAGAGAGGCAGGTCAGTCACTCAATGCAGCCTTGATGGACCAGACTTTGTGCAGCAGTACACACACACACACACACTCACTCTCTCTCTCTCTCTCTCTCTCTCTGTCTCTTCCCCCTCTCTCTACTCCTCCCATCCACCCATCCCTATATCTGTCTGTCTCTCTATCTCCCCATACATCCATCCATCCATCCCTATATCTCTGTCTCCCTCTACTCCTCCCATACATCCATCCATCTATCTATATCTGTCTGTCTGTCTCTCTATCTCCCCAAGCATACATCCATTCATCCCTATAGCTCTGTCTCTCTCTACTCCTCCCATCCATCCATCTATATCTGTGTCTCTCTCCCCAAGCATACATCCATCCATCCCTATAGCTCTGTCTCTCTCTACTCCTCCCATCCATCCATCCATCCATCTATATCTGTGTCTCTCTCCCCAAGCATACATCCATACATCCCTATAGCTCTGTCTCTCTCTCTTATATATGTCCCTAGATTATCTATTCCTATATCCTGTCTATCTATCCATCCCTATCTCTCCCTCTCCCCCCCCCCCTCTATGTTTTCTCTCTCTTTTTCTCCCTCCTATCCCTCCATCCCTATATCTGCCTGTCTCTCTCATCCTCTATCTTTCCTCCTCTGTCTCTCCCTCCTCCTCTCTCTCTGTCTCTCCCTCTCTGTCTGTCTGTCTCTCCCTCCTCTCTCTCTCTGTCTGTCTGTCTCTCCCTCCTCTCTCTCTCTGTCTGATTGTCTCTCCCTCCTCTCTCTCTCTGTCTGTCTGTCTCTCCCTCCTCTCTCTCTCTGTCTGTCTGTCTCTCCCTCATCTCTCTCTCTGTCTGTCTCTCCCTCCTCTCTCTCTCTCTCTCTGTCTGTCTCTCCCTCCTCTCTCTCTCTCTCTCTGTCTGTCTCTCCCTCCTCTCTCTCTCTGTCTGTCTCTCCCTCCTCTCTCTCTCTGTCTGTCTCTCCCTCCTCTCTCTCTCTGTCTGTCTGTCTCTCCCTCCTCTCTCTCTCTGTCTGTCTGTCTCTCCCTCCTCTCTCTCTCTGTCTGTCTCTCCCTCCTCTCTCTCTCTCTGTCTGTCTCTCCCTCCTCTCTCTCTCTCTCTCTGTCTCTCCCTCTCTCTCTCTCTCTCTGTCTCTCCCTCTCTCTCTCTCTCTGTCTCTCCCTCTCTCTCTCTCTGTCTCTCCCTCTCTCTCTGTCTCTCCCTCTCTCTCCCTCGCTCTCTCTCTCTCTGTCTCTCCCTCTCTCTCTCTCTCTGTCTCTCCCTCTGTCTCTCCCTCTGTCTCTCCCTCTGTCTCTCTCTCTCTCTCTCTGTCTCTCCCTCTGTCTCTGTCTCTCTCTCTGTCTCTCCCTCTGTCTCTCCCTCTGTCTCTCCCTCTCTCTGTCTGTCTCTCTCTCTGTCTCTCCCTCCTCTCTCTGTCTGTCTCTCTCCCTCCTCTCTCTGTCTGTCTCTCTCCCTCCTCTCTCTGTCTGTCTCTCTCCCTCCTCTCTCTGTCTGTCTCTCTCCCTCCTCTCTCTGTCTCTGTCTCCTCTCTCTCTGTATGTCTCTCTCTCTCTCTCTGTATGTCTCTCTCTGTCTCTCCCTCCTTTCTCTATGTCCCTCCTCTCTCTCTCTATGTCTCTCCCTCCTCTCTCTCTCTCTATGTCTCTCCCTCCTCTCTCTCTCTCTGTCTCTCCCTCCTCTCTCTCTCTCTATGTCTCTCCCTCCTCTCTCTCTATGTCTCTCCCTCCTCTCTCTCTCTCTCTATGTCTCTCCCTCCTCTCTCTCTCTCTCTATGTCTCTCCCTCCTCTCTCTCTCTCTCTATGTCTCTCCCTCCTCTCTCTCTCTCTATGTCTCTCCCTCCTCTCTCTCTCTCTATGTCTCTCCCTCCTCTCTCTCTCTCTCTCTCTCTCTATGTCTCTCCCTCCTCTCTCTCTCTCTCTTTCTCTATGTCTCTCCCTCCTCTCTCTCTCTCTTTATGTCTCTCCCTCCTCTCTCTCTGTGTCTCTCCCTCTCCATGTCTCTATGGTGTTTGTGTGTGTGTGTGTGTGTGTGTGTGTGTGTGTGTGTGTGTGTGTGTGTGTGTGTGTGTGTGTGTGTGTGTGTGTGTGTGTGTGTGTGTGTGTGTGTGTGTGTGTGTGTGTGATGAAGTGGGGGGGGGGGGCACCATAATCAGGCTTCGCTCAGGGCGCTGTGAAACCTAAGGCCGGCCCTGGCCACAGCCAACACACACACACACACACACACACACACACACACACACACTCTTCCTGGCCACTTCTCCCACAAATTCATGAAAACGCAGTCAATCTTTAAACATTATCAAAATACTAACATGATAAACAAATCATAAACAAATAGACAAATCAAATAAACAAATCATAAATAAACAAATATACAAAAGTCAGGGTTATCTGTAGCCTGTGCAGTCTTATACTCCCAGATATTCCACACAGGCCGTTAAGCAATAAGAAGAGTTCCTAACTGTAATATTCAGTATGCCAGTCTCTTACACAAGATCCTAAGGCGATCAATAATTGTGGTGATTACTAACTCTTTATTGTATCTTCTTACAATGTGTACAATGACTGCACGTTTCATAATCTCACAGCATACTCCTGCTTTACAATACATGCTGTTTTTTTTAAGGAAAGAATGTTAAAACATCTAATGGCAAAGGCATTTTCTATTTGTTGTGCTGCCCAGCTCACAGTTGAGTGTTCTCTAATAGATATATAACCTATGTGAGCAAAGGCCTTGATGGTGTAATGAAGGAAGTAAACAGACTTAGAACTCTTGTTATCAAAACAGTGACAACACAATAACAGTAATAATTTCACATTTCAAAGTGCTGTTGTAAATCCATCCTGAAAGGCAGGTTAATAAAATTTAAACAAGTCCATTTGTAAATGCAGTGGTCTCTCAGACACAGTCATCATTTCATCCTGACAGTTGCTTGTCCAACAGATTTGTCTTTTTAAATAGTTTAAACACTCTACAATAACATTATGTCACTCTAGGCAAAATACTCTTAGGCACACTTGAGGCACAGTTCGTGTACAACAAATTAAACACTATGTAGCAGTATAGACAGGGCTGGATCTAGACTTTTTGCCGCCTAAAGCAATACATTGTGAAGAAGCCCCCATTTGGGGAGGGAAGCCACCTCTTGCCGCCTTCTAATTGTTGCCACCCTAAAGCATGTAATTCCCCTTGCTTCATGGAAGAACCTTCCCTGAGTACATAGTTGCTTTATAGGCAAATTAGGGCACAACTAAGAGTTTCTATACAGTAATATTGTGGCACATTATTCTGAAACAAAAATGAATAGTTTTAATAATTGGCAAAGCACTCTGACAACAGGAAGACACTATCCCTCTTATTAGGAAAGGCAATTTGAGGACATATACATATATTGTTAGATCTACCCATGAAAGAATATATTGCAGCTGCTCTAGGAGATTCATTGATGCTTCATATGAAGATACAATATTATATGAGACAATTTTCTATGCCCCTGAAGTCAGGCTTACATCCAGAACCGCTGGTATGTAGCAAGCCTATAGCTTTACATTTTACAAAACCACATTATTATTATTAATAATTTATAAAGCGCCAACATATCCCATGGCGCTGTACAAAGTAAGAAACAAACATGGGGTACATAATAATACAGACAACCTAACACGCGTCACGTGATTACAAACACTTCCTCCTTCAACCCGGAAGGAGGAAGTGTTTGTAATCACGTGACCACCGCTTGGACTGCATCATGGGAGGAGCCGAGGGACGGACCAAAGAAGACGCTAGACAGGTAAGATTGACCCCACCACCCACAGGTAACTGGGAGATATCTGGATAGAACTATCCGGATGTCTCCCGGATCCCGATTTGAGCAGCCCTGTAGGTAATATTCGAAATATTAGAATATTGTATGTAAGTGCATTTAATTCAGTAATTCAACTTAAAAGGTGAAACTAATATATGAAATAGGAACCCTTTGCAGTTGTTTTGGATTAATTAACTTAGTAGAGTCTGACACTTTGAGCCTAGAATATTGAAAATTTTCACAATATTCTAATTGTTGGAGATTTTGATTTGGGGGTTTTCATAACCTGTAAGCCATAATCATCGAAATTATAACAAATAAAGGCTTGGCATATCTCACTTTGCATGTAATGACTCTATTTCATATATTAGTTTTACCTTTTAAGTTGAAATACTGAAATAAATGGACTTTTGCAGTTTTTGCACGATATTCTAATTTTTCGAGTTTCCCCTGTATTTCCAGTGAGATTTGTGTTAGTGGATTAGCTGTCCATTTGCATGCTATGCATTTTCACATGTGTGGGTCAGGGTCCCAGATGTACTAAGCAAATTGACTGATGGGTGTGTCAGAGTTTTCTACCAGTCTGCAAGTCCTGATATAATACTATTTTTAACGCCATTCAATTCCAAAAAGACTTATGCAGAATCAAACAATGTTTAAAGTGGAATTTCACTTTAAATGCATCCCAGACCACAAGTTGGTGACCACTGTTTCACATAAGAGATGGAATGTGCTTCACATAGCTTGATTATTTATTTAAAGTGGGATTTTGCTCAGAAAACTAAAATTTCAGTAACTACTCTTAGGTACATAAAAAACATTGGAAAGCACAATCCCAAACACTCCCTGTGTGTAGAAATGTTTACTGCGGAGACCATGTTTATCTCTAGCTATTCGGTGTGACGATCAGTGCCACCACTCAGATGTCTGATCATTGGTGATCTGCGGAATCACCAACAATACAGACGCTATACCTGATTATGTGTGATCCGCAGAATCACCAATAATGCCAGTATAGCAAGACTGAGAGCTGAGTGTGTGTGTGTAACCGTACTTTAAAACTTTATGAGGCCTCACCAGAGGTGCTGGTGAGGAATAACCAGTACACAGAGTGTGTACTAACGTATAACCTCCAGCAAGCTGGAGAGACAATACTGAAGAGGCTGAATCTCCCGAGGGGCGGGCAATTCAGACTATACTGCAGATAAATGACCACCCGAGGTGCGGGTGGGTCAGACTGTGTTGCAGCCTACGAGACACAGTAATGCAAAACGACAGGTACCTGATGAGCAGGTAATTAAGGCTAAACTATAGCCTAGCAGAGCTGCTGAACCAGTGGAGCTGGCACAGATAACACCCCACCAGTGGCGAGGGCCCACCGGCGAGTAGAAGGGTCAGACAGGCAAGGCTCGGCAACAGAGAGGCAAGTATCGGTACAGAATCGTGAGACAAGAGAGTAAACGGTAATCAGGCAGAGGTTCAGCAACGGGTAGACAGATAGGTGAAAGTACAGGATCAGAAGACAGGATCAGAGTCAGAGGAAATAGCTAAGAGTCATACTCAGGAGATCAAACAGTAAGCAATATCCTAGTCTTGGTGTGAAGTCCGTAGCATTAACACCAGGGAACTAGTCTAAACAACTAACAATAAACACAGCAAACCTAAGCTTGGGGGTGAGGTCCTTGGTCTCAACCCCCTGGAACTGGTCTAAAGTATAACAGAACAATGACACAGTAATCCTAGGCTTGGGGGTGAGGTCCTTGGTCTCAACCCCTTGGAACTGGTCTAAAGTATAACAGAACAATGACACAGTAATGCTAGGCTTGGGGGTGAGGTCCTTGGTCTCAACCCCCTGGAACTGATCTAAAGTATAACGGAGCAAAGACACAGCAATCCTAAGCTTGGGGGTGAGGTCCTTGGTCTCAACCCCCTGGAACTGGTCTAAAGTATAAAAGAACAATGACACAGTAATCCTAGGCTTGGGGGGTGAGGTCCTTGGTCTCAACCCCTTGGAACTGGTCTAAAGTATAACAGAACAATGACACAGTAATGCTAGGCTTGGGGGTGAGGTCCTTGGTCTCAACCCCCTGTAACTGGTCTAAAGTATAACAGAACAATGACACAGTAATCCTAGGCTTGGGGGTGAGGTCCTTGGTCTCAACCCCCTGGAACTGGTCTAAAGTATAACAGAACAAGGACACAGTAATCCTAAGCTTGGGGGTGAGGTCCCTGGTCTCAACCCCCTGGAACTGGTCTAAAGTACAACAGAACAAGGACACAGTAATCCCAAGCTTGAGGGTGAGGTCCCCGGTCTCAACCCCCTTGAACTGATCCAAAGTATAACAGAGCAAAGACACGGCAATCCTAAACTTGGGGGTGAGGTCCTTGGTATCAACCCCCTGGAACTGATCTAAAGTATAACACAGATATGACACAGAAATCCTAGGCTTGGTCTGGGCGCTGACACACAAGCGTTCACGACAACAGACAGCGCCAGACTGAAGCCCGAAGGCTTAAGAAGCAGAGGAGACCTCACTGGCACGCCCCCTGCAGCCAGCCAATCCTGGGCGCTATGAGTCTCCTCTGCCGTCAGCTGACCAGCAGGTCAGCTGACGATCCTTCTCCCCGCATAAAGGTCCTGTCTACACGAGACCGCGACCCGACAGGGAACAGACAGTTCCGTCCCTGGCGTCCTAGACGCTGGAGAGATGGACAGAGCCCCAGAGGCAGCCGCGGTGGCGATGCAGCCCGCCGCGGCTGCGCTCATTACATTCGGCAAATATAATCATTGCCAGCTGAACAGCTATGTGCATGGTCTCCTTATTTTGCCCTTTTCTGCTGAAGTGACTCAGCTGTTGCCAGGATGAGGTGTCTATTCAGCAGAGGGAGGAAGCAGAAACAAGACACAGGTAGACAGTTTCTCCTGGCCGGCAATAATTACATTTGCCAATTAGCCAGAGATAAGCAAGTCTTTACTGCTCTCTGCAGTGAACGTAAATGTTTTTTTACACACAAGGATGCTTTCAAATATTCTTTTATGTACCTAAGAGTAGTTACTGAAAGGTTGGTAGTATAATCCCATTTTAATGTGGGTGCACAGCATAATCTGCAGTCTTGCCAGTTTAGCTAAACAATTAGCTTCCTCAAACCTCAGTGAGACCTAAAAGACCAGTTGAATCTTAGTGACTGACAGGCTGTAGGCAAGTTTTTAAAATTAATGATTTTTCAGTCTTACAAGTAGTTTAGTTTTATAAGCACTGCAGGTTCACTGCAGGTTGACTTATTTACATCTTGAGTTTTCAGTTTAGGGCATCCCAAGCAGAGCTGGGACAAGGTCCTCCAGCACCCAAGGCTAAGACACCAAAGTGCGCCCCTCCATCCCTCCCACCCCAGCTGTCACACACTGATAGCTATTAGACTAAGAGGGCCACAGGGCCCACAACCTCCCCAACACCTTAATATCTAGTTATCTGGCTTGCAGTCACTGCTATGTATCCCCTTTTCTTATTTCTTTCTGCTTCAAACACAATTAGGAATGACAGCTAAATGAATTGTGCGCCCCCTTCTACACTGCGCCCTGAGGCTGGAGCCTCTCCAGCCTATGCCTTGGCCCGGCCCTGATCCCAAGTACTTTCTTTAGGATATTCAACTAATAAAATGTTAGTGCCAGTTATTTCTAAGTGTCATGCTGCAGATGACCTTATCGGATTCATGTTATGAAGAGGAAGCAGGCCTTTTGAGCCCTGCCTTATCTGGGTGTTTTGATGAAAGGGTTAGCTCTAAAATATGGATATGTCTTCACATGACACATGCAACCCAACAGCCTCATCTTATGTTGTCTGCAGACATTTCTCTCCCGCAGTTGGTATTCATAAATATGAATGCCTATTGATACAGCATATTGCATTTTTAGAGAAAGGAAATGCATATCTAAACATTCGCAGTGTTAAAAAAAATCATTTGGAAAAGACTCTTATAATGTCAAATATGAATCTCAGAAAAAAAAGAAAAGAAAATTCAATAGAAAACAACAATAGCCTCGTTATCCTGGTAATCTCAATTAAGTAGCGCTACAAGGGACATTTCAGTTTATATGAATATCGTGTTGCTCAGTTGAAAGGTTCTTTCCCGGATTTGTAATTTTTCTGCGCTCACTGTTTGATAAAAGGTAATTTTGTTTCACCCTGGAACTATTTTTGTCTTGATAACAGCAGAATGAATCGCATTATCATTCAGCCCATATATGCAGGTACACACAGACAAAGTCTATACTCCAAGTACTTATTGCTATTACACTTATGTCCTTCTTTCTTTGCCTCATAATCCTGGTTATCTCTCTGAGATGAGTTCATTTGAAGTTGCACAGTGGCAGCGTGTGGCATATACAGTATTAAACTTCCATAGAACAATACATTTCTTAGTAATGTGCTGAAAACCTCACTAAACTACGTCTCTAAAGGGTTTGCGGATTAAATGTTGCAAACAGAATTAGCCTGTTTTTTGTAACATACATTATTAAATAAACAGAGAAAACTATCTCAATAACTGAAGGATTTTCAAGATAAGAAATGTGAATTTCAATTATGTTACTGTGTTCAATAATACAGGCCGTCCCCTACTTACATCAGGTTATGCCCAGAAGTTTTTTCTGTAAGTTGAATTTGTTTGTAAGTTGAGTCATGTGTTATGCATAGGGAAACATGGATACAATATTTACTTTCAGACAACTCTAGATTTGGACATATAGCATAAAACCCTGTTTTTGGTTGTTTTTGTTGGTAGTATCAACAGGAATACTTTAAACTGCAGTTTAGTAAAGCAAACACAAGATGTCACTGTCTGTAGAATGATGTGAAGCTCTCTATGGTATTGTTATTTCCTGTATTCTCTCTGTGTTCCTTTCTGTTTCATGTAAGCTGCATTTTCCTGATAGTGTGCGTATGAGCTAATCTCTACATGTTTTTCTTCAGTAAAAGAGTTCTAACTTGTTATACTGGGTGCCTAGCTCGTGTACAGATCAGTCTGGTCCATCAGTTTTTACATTCTTTTATTTTAAACTACTTACAACAGTATATACAAAAGTTTGCTTTCTTAAAACAGAAAGAATTTGCAATAATTCAGGTTGGAGTGAGCTTGAGATGTCTCCCAGTGCATCACACTTGACCATGAGCTTCCTGGTTAGTCTGTACCTAACAGTATATACAATACCGTAACATGTAACAATAAAAATAAGTAATAGAAAACAAATGTATGTTGTACATGTAGGCAATATTGTTTGTATGTATGAAAAATTGTAACTCAAGTCATTTGTAAGTATGGGATTGCCTGTACCGAGTTAAGAGTTATTATATATGGAGTACCCCACTTCCTGCGGTAAAGTGTAAGGATTTAAGGATTCATAGAACTCTATGACCATGACAATGAGCATTTCATCACTCTCCATCTCCTTATAATGTATATTAGGAGGCATACTGGAAAATAAAAGACTGGAGACCACAGTACTTGTTATTTCTTGACCTTTATTTTGTCTTTTCTTTCATCCATTTTCTGTTCTTCTCTCACTGTTATTGCAACAGTCATCTTGAATGAAAACTCAGCTACAATGGAGTTCCGGGCAATATGTTTGAAACTGGCCTTTGAAGCTCTCAGAGTTGTACCTAGATCCATGTCTCACTTTTTCTTATGGTGCCAATACACGGTACAATAAAAACATTAGATTTTCCAGTTTGTTCAACCAAAATGATCGAATTGACTTTTTTTTGATCAAGAAAAATTATCCCATTTTTCGGACATGTTGGAAAAATCTTTATATTCAATAATTTTTGGAGGGATTTTCTGACAAATTGAGCGTTTGTGTATGGTAACTCGAAAACAATTATGCGATTTTATCGATCTAAAGGAATAAATCGATCAAAAATGATCGAATAAAAAAAAATAAAAATAAAATAGTACCAGGTATGAGCACCATTAGTTTTGCCTAACAATCAGAGCAGGTAGCTAAAGTAGTATGTTCTGCCAGCTGTTCCATTATCACCAAACACTGGAGAGGGTCTCTCTCCTCCTATGGTGTGTATATGTTACGGCCAGAACCCGAAGTTTGGCCAGAACTAGAAGTGGCCGGCCACTTCGGGTTCTGGCCGGCCAATGCGCGAACTGGCCGCTGCGCTGCGGCCAATGTGAGAAATGAAACAATTCCTGTAAGGTTTAATGTGATGTTGTGGCCGCAGCGCAGCGGGGCAAAATGTATCACACATCTTTACTTTATTCAATGGCATTAAGCCGCCCGGCTTTTTCCTCTGCCTCTCTCTCCTCCCCCCGCCTCTCTCTCTCCTTCTCTTTATGGGCACAGCCGGGCGGGGACACGCGTGTCCCTCCGGAGTCGTTCATCGCGGCAGGGGAATCCTGCCGTTCTTGCAGAGCGGGTGCTGGCAGAAGCAATGTCTGCAGCCTCCCCGCTCTGCTCTCCTGCCGCGAGGAACGACTCTCCTGGACACGCGTGTCCCCGCCCGGCTGTGCCCATAAGAGAAGGGGAGAGAGAGGCGGGGGGGGGGGGGGGAGGAGAGAGAGGCAGAGGAAAAAGCCGGGCGGCTTAATGCCATTGAACAAAGTAAAGATGTGATACATTTGCCCTGCTATGCTGCGGTCACAACATCACATTAAACCTTACAGGAATTGTTTCATTTCTCACATTGGCCGCAGCGCAGCGGCCAGTTCGCGCATTGGCCGGCCAGAACCCGAAGTGGCCGGCCACTTCTAGTTCTGGCCAAACTTCGGGTTCTGGCCGTAACATATATATAGAATGGATAATATTACTGACACACTGGACAGAGAAAGTTTCCCTAATGTCTGGCCTCTATAGATATCATATAACACCACTTAAAGGACAACTGTAGCGAGAGGGATTTGGAGGCTATTTATTTTCTTTTAAGCAATACCAGTTGCCTGGCTATCCTGCTGATCCTCTGCCTCTAATACTTTTAGCCATAGTCTCTGAACAAGCATGCAGCAGATCAGGTGTTTCTGACATTATTAAATGACATCAGAAGAAAAAGAGGACTCCCGGCATCTTCTGTCCTATTTATTTTTCTCAGTACACCATTTCTGACATTATTGTCAGATCTGACAAGATTAGCTGCATGCTTGTTTCTGGTGTTATTCAGACACCACTGCAGGCATGTGGATCAGCAGGGCTGCCAGGCAACTAGTATTGTTTAAAAGGAAATAAATATAGCTACCTCACATGTAATTCTTTTTTTTTTTCAACAAAAAGGTTTAAAGAACAAAGGAAGAAAAACATACCAAAAAGAAATGTCAAGTGAAACATATGACATACAAAAAGTAATGTACACAATACAATATGAAAAACAGAACACCAACTACTGTATTCTCAACATAGGTCCCCAAAGGAAACATACAGTTGTAGAAACCACACAACATAAAGTAATAATACTAGTGTGGCATAAATAAACCAAGAAATGCAATTAGTCAACCCTGCCACTAGGGGAGTACCAGGGCCCACATTTTATTGACGCAATCTACATAAAGAGACACTGAAGCGAAAAAAAATATGATATAATGAATTTGTTGTGTACTATGAATAATTACAAGAAGTTTAGCAGCAAATAAAATATTCTCATATTTTTATTTTCAGGTATATAGTGTTTTTTCTAACATTGCATCATTCTCTAATATGTGCAGATTATACAACACTCAGCATTCAAAATGATTCTTTCAGAGCAGTCTGTGAACTAATGACCTCTCCTCTGGCAGAGAAAAAGTAAATAGTTCAATAACACTTGAGATAATAAAAGTCAGATAACAGCCCTCTCCACGACTTTGAAAGTTGTAGAGCTTAATTGCTTTTTTGCATAGAGATAACAACTGGAGTTTCTTAACTCTTCCTGTACTGGAAACAATTAGACTGATGTATCTGATCTTAATGTTTTATTTCTTAGCTGTACTACACATACAAATCATAATATCATAATTTTTTTTTTCGCTTCAGTGTCTCTTTAATTGGTCAAAGAAAAGGTTATCTTCTCCAAGAAGTAGATTTCTTGAAGTTTGCGGGAAAGGGCACAAGGGGCAAGAGACAGGGACTTCCACTCTCACCTCACATCACATGAAATGTTTTTTTTAACAGCTATGTACATAGAACCTAATGGCCCATATGCAAAAGTTTTCTCCTAGGCAATATTTTCACAACTTTTCAATAATACCTTTTAAACCACCAGCAAGCAAGAAAATACTAAAATGATGTTTTAAGGTACTTGTTCACTTACTTTGGTACTTTTTCAATTGCAAACTGCTTAAAAGTTGTTCTTTTTTATTTTTTTATTTTTTTAGGAGAAAACTCAGGAGAAAATAGTAATCGCATACGGGACAATTACTGCTTTTTTAGCTTTTGGATATTTTCTATGAAGTTACTTAACTTCTGACACTGGTATGTTCGGTGCGCAAGATATCAGTGGTATTTTGTAAACTGTTTAATGAAAATAATTTAAGATACAAAATTGCAAACATTATTTAAGACATTCCAAAGATAACATTGGTACTGAAGTTTAGATGTAGCTAAAGTTATATGCAGACATCAGAGGATCATAGTTAATCCAACTTCTAACACTGTTATGTTTGGTGCTCGAGATATCAGTTGTATTTTATAAACTTTTTAATGAAAACACTTTAAGCCTAAATACAGAATTACAAACATTCTTTAAGAAATGTCAAAGATAAAATTGGTATTGAAGTTTAGATGTAGCCAAAGTTATATGCAGACATCAGGGGATCATAGGTAATCCAACTATTTATCATCTGGTTTGAAAACAACTGGATATCTGTATGGGCTTTTTCCAGTGTCATGCTCTGGATGTTACAGATTACTGATGTTTTTCCAGAGCTAGGCTAGCACCCAGATGTCTTCTTCATCACTTGTTACTTTAATCGTTAACCGAATGAACATGCCCATAGCACAGTCTGTACTTGCAGTGCCTACAGTGAAGTTTTATCATGCACATACTTTGTTTTTAGTCTATGCCGATAATTTACCTGTTCGCCAACCTTCTTGATTGAAGTGTGTGTGTGTGTGTGTGTGGGGGGGGGGGGGGGGGGACAAAATGCCACCACCTCCCCGGTGAGCAGGAAAATGGTGTTTTCCCAGAAGCCTTTACCCATTTACACAAAGGGTGAAAAGTAAGATATGCACATAAACCAAATTTACTGTATTTTTCGGACTATAAGATGCTCCTGACCATAAGACACACCTAGGTTTAGGGGACAAAAACCAGGGGAACAAATATATACTAAACCTGGTGCATCCATGGTGAAGGAGCATCTTGTGGATTATGCCCCCTTTGTACATCATGCTCCCTTGTACCTCTTGTATCTCCATGTCTCCTCCTTTGTCCCCCTTGTGTCCTCCTATGTCCCCATGTGTCCGCCTCTGTCATCCTTGTGTCCTCCTCTATGCACCTTCATGTTCCCCTGTGTCCTCTGTTTGTCCCCCTGTGGCCTCCTCTGCATGGACACAGTACAGGGAGACCTTATATTGGCATGGGGTTCACAAGTCAGGAACTCCCTGCATTTTGACTGTAAGACGCAGTGACTTTTTTTCTCCACTTGGGGGGGGGGGAGAAAAAGTGAGTCTTAGTCCAAAAAATATAGTAACTATCCATAAGTAAACAGCACATTTAAAATAAATGTTATTTACAGTATGTCACACCATGTTACCCACATATAAAATTACAGTCTTCATCTGAAATGTTCATTGTTCAGTTTTCTGTTTTCATCTTGCTTATAGTGTTCAGTGACAAAGATAAACACAGGCCACATAGATCTCACTCAGCCAATGCTACTAACAAGTGTTGGTTATTCCCGCACCATCTTATTTGATATTGGCACCAGATTGTTTAAAATTGGAATCAGGAATTCCTGGGTGACGTACTTACTATAAACCGCCCTGACCATTTATGGAAAAAGATAAGTCAATGCGAGATCCATGGAACCAATTTCAAATAATCTACTGGCAGGACTGCGAACAGTTGTTGGCAGTGCTTGTTGGAGAGTTCTGACCACTAGAGATGGCCTGAACCTCCGATTTTAGGTCCGCGAACCAGTTTGCGAATTTCCGCAAAAGGTTGGGTTCGCGCAAACTTTCGCAAACCGCAATAGACTTCAATGGGGATGTGAACTTTGAAAACTAGAAACATTTATGCTGGCCACAAAAGTGATGGAAAAGATGTTTCAAGGGGTCTAACACCTGGAGGGGGGCATGGATGAGTGGGATAGATGCCAAAAGTCTCGGGGACAAATCTGGATTTGACGCAAAGCAGCGTTTTAAGGGCAGAAATCACACTGAATGCTAAATTGCAGGCCTAAAGTGCTTTCAAACATCTTGCAAGTGTATACATCAATCAGGGAGTGTAATTAGAGTACTGCTTCACACTGACACACCAAACTCACTGTGTAACGCACCGCAAACAGCTGTTTGCGTAGTGACGGCCGTGCTGGACTGGTGCGCACCATGGCGAGAGTGCAGGCCGTGGTGGTGTTCAAGCCCATATGGTCGGCGGGCTGTGGTAGCTCAATGATAGAACAACAGTGACTGTCCAGCTGATCAAATTTGGTCTGTTCGCAATGAAGCAACAAACTTATTATCTTTTTGTATGTAGGTAGGCATAGGTAGGTGTCCCAGTATAGGTAGGTAGGCATAGGTAGGTGTCCCAGTATAGGTAGATAGGCATAGGTAGGTGCCCCAGTAGTTAGCCAGGCATAGGTAGGAGTCCCAGCATACGTAGGTAGGCATAGGTAGGTGCCCTAGTATAGGTAGGTAGGTAGGCATAGGTAGGTGTCCCCATATAGGTAAGTAGGTCCCCCTGTAGTTAGGTAGGCATAGGTAGGTGTCCCAGTATAGATAGTTAGGCAGGGCCTGTCTGGCACAGTAATAACAATTACCTAGGTCCAGCTGCAACAGATAGGGCTGTATAATGCAGTGTCAGTGGGCAACACAAAAAAAAACACATCAGGAGAACATTAGCTCTCAAAAGAGGTGTTGAGGGGTGCTATTTTAGCAATAACAATCAGCCAGGAGCAAGCTAATAAGCCTACAAGAGCCTAACTAATCTTTCCCTATGAGAGTCTGCCAGCAGCTGCCCCTTCACTAATTACTGCAGGCACACGAGTGAGTGTAAAAGCCAATGCTGCCTTCCTTTTATAAGGGGGGAGTGGCTCCAGGAGAGAGTGTAGCCTAATTGGCTACAATGTGCCTGCTGACTGTGATGTAGAGGGTCAAAGTTGACCCTAATCGTGCACTATGGGGGCGAGACGAACTTCCGCAAAAGTTGGGCCGATTTTCATAATTTTTTTTTTAAAACACGCAGCAAGCACTTTGCTTGCTGCGTGGTAGACGATCACCGCCAATGCGCCGCTACCCGCCGCGTAAGGGCCTCCCCCCCCCCTCCCGAGACCCCTGCGCAGCCTGACCAATCAGTGCCAGGCAGCGCTGAGGGGTGGATCGGGACTACGGATGATGTCACGACATCGATGACATCGATGACGTCATCACAATCATCGCCATGGCGACCGGGGAAGCCCTAAAAGGAAATCCCGTTCAGAACGGGATTTCCTTATGGCTAACAGCGCCAGCAGCGATCGGAGGGGTGAGAGGGATGCGGAAGGGAGGAGGGCATCATGTAGCTAGCGCTAGGCTAGCTACATGATTGAAAAAAAAAATATATAAAAAAATAGCGCTGCGCTGCCCCCTGGTAAACTTTAATAGAACGCCAGGGAGGTTATTGTTATTATCCAGTGCCCACTAATAGCTTGCTCTGGCTACCGCATTTATATCAAGCACCCTTTTTTGATGTATGCAAAAAAAGATACACATGTAAAAGAGCAAGGATGAAAAATGAGTGTGAGATATTACTGATAATAGAATATTGGTAATTTTACTAATATTCTACTATCTTTGGCTATGTATAGTAAAATATTTTTAGTGTTCTGATATTCTACTATCATATTCTCACACTACTATAACCTTTCCTGCATCTAGGCCTAACACTAACCTACCCCTACCTGAGCCTATGACAAACCTCCCACATCTATGCCTAGCAAGTACCCTACTAATACAGCCACATCCACTGTGCGATGCACTGCAAAGTAGCAGAACTCCACTGCAGCTACTGATCTTGGACGCCTCTTACACACAAATTACCAGCTTTTGCCCCAGTAAAGCAATGATTTAACCTGGGCACCTATGCCAGTGTCCAATTTTACGGACCATTAATTCCACTTATTCCAGAAGTGTAGAACCTAATCTGAATAACCACCCAATTTGCATTGTTTAAAAGGAACTAAATATTTCAGCCTCCACATCTGCCTGCACTGCTCCTGCCCCCCTTTCGGGTGTAGCTTGCAGATTGTGGTCCCGGGCTATGAGAGCGCCTGGGACCCTGCCTGTTTTGCACACCTCACTGTGTTGTAAATAACCCTCCTCTATCGTTCTTGGATTGTCAGGAAACCATTACCTTAAAATATATTTTATGGGGATTACGGAGTTTGTAAGTACTTTTGCAGACAATCTGTGAGTTACCTCGAAAGTTATTTAAATACAGCATGCAAATAAAGATGTTTAGTGCCTTCTGAAAGTCGGATACCTTGGAGATCTTCCAGAAATTGTGTAACCACATACTGTAAGCAGCCAAATGGGTTACAACGTGTAACTGCAATAGAAAGGAGATTGACTGCTCTTATTTCAGAATGTTTAGACAAGATAATGTTACTTGAAGAAATAAAATTATTATATTTTAAATATTTGAAAGGAAATTCCACTTTTGTTAAGAAAACCTCGGTGCTTTCAGTTCTGCTTTTGCATATTGTAAGGCTTAATAACAAACATTATTTTGTATTGTTTAGTTTGTTTTTCTATGTGCATAAAAAACACACTCATTGCACAGAATTTTCAAGGCAGGGAGCAATTTTTTTTTATTAGTGCACATTTTTGCGCATGCGGCATGACACATGCTGTCAATGCCCTGCCTAGGAATTGCATATTTATCAACTTTGTATTTAAAACTTGGATGACCTTCTGTTTTTTGGGGGGTTTTTTTGCACAACATACAACTTTTTTTTTTTTGCAAGTGTGCTCCCTGCCTAACAGAACCGGTAAATGGAAGATTCTGTGCCTACTGCTACTATTTGTGCAGGTGTTGAAAATGATACGAGCAGGGATTGGAACTTGAACCCTCGGACAGTACGAGGCCAGGTCTGTACAGACATGTCACTAGCCTCCACAGGGGAGGAGGAAGAAGTGCAGATGGAGCAGCACATGACAAAGTGCAGTGGGTGAGTGGAGAAAACAATTCCCCTTTGCCAGTGCTTGGCCATGCCAATCTACCAGGAGAATTACGGTACTTGTGGATGCACCAATGGAGTTTTGGGGCTGCTGTACACATGCAAGATTCTTGCCCAGGGTGGTCATTGTCATCTGCCTCAAAAGAGTTTAAAGATAACCCGAGGTGTGCGGCAGGGGTGGGAAGATACAGAGGCATGTTCTCTGCCTCATGACATGCCTCTGTTTCCCCCACTGAGACTCTCTTCCCCCCCATCACCCCGCTATAGCCCCCCAAAATTAGCAACAATATTTGTCGCTATCTCAGAGGGTAATGGGAGGATAGGGACTAACTGCTAAAAACGCCCAATAGCGGCATTCCTTCAGGGTTTCCAGAGCTGCCATTGGGCAGCTCTCTCTCCCTGACCCCACCCCCTGCCACTCCCCCGATTCTCTGCGCGCTGGGAGAGTGATCTCTCTCTCCTTCTAGCGTCATTACCCAGTGGTCACAAAAGTGAAAGTGGGCTCTAGCAGGTAGAGTTGTCACGAACCTCTGATTTTGGTCCGCGAACCTCGAACTTGAACATGCGAAAAAAGTTTGTGAACATGTGAACTTTTCAAACCGCCATAGACTTCAATGGGCAGGAAAACTTTCAAAACTACAAACACTAATTGTGGCCACTAAAGTGATGGAAAATATGTTTCAAGGGGTCTAACACCTGTAGGGGGGCATGGCAGATTGGGATACACGCCAAAAGTCCCGGGGAAAAATCCGGATTTGATGCACAGCAGGGTTTAAGGGCAGAAATCACATTTTATTGCTAAATTGGGGGCCTAAAGTGCTTTAAAACATATTGCATGTGAATACATCAATCAGGTAGTGTAATTAGTGTACTGCTTCACACTGACAGACTAAACTCACTGTGTAACGCACCGCAAACAGCTGTTTGTGTAGTGACGGCTGTGCTGGACTGGTGCGCACCATGGCGAGAGTGCAGGCGATGTAGGTTTTCAAGCCCATATGGTCGGGCTGAGGTAACTGAATGACAGAACAACAGTAAAAGCAACGAGAGAATGCTGTTTCGGCCATAACTGGCCTTTGTCAAGTTGCACAAAAAGCATTACACAAACAAGTGCACATAACACCCATATATATATACAAGTGAGTACCACCCAACAGAACATCAAGCACCAATCATGGCAGGCAGGCAGTGGTGGACCTGATGGAAACCTTCAAACACCATGGATCCACCAATCCAGTAGCACAAATTCAAAGAATCACTCACCAATGGTAAAAATGCAGAAAACCGCCGTTCTGCTGTTAAGATTGACGACGCCATAACGTTCATATTTGCCGCTGTCCCCTCCGATCAAAACGGAAGTGACGTCATGTTCTCATGACTACAACCGGCCAATCACCGCAATGGAGCGCCGACCAATCGTCAGCAGAGCCGCTCCGGCAACTAAGCGATGGGAAGATGCGACCAAAACGTCGCCATAGCAACATTAACAAACAAACAGGGCTGTCGTTGCTTTAAGGCCCCGTTCACACTTGCATTTTGGCATGCAAACGGACCGGATCCTGATCGTATCAGGACCTGATCCAGATTGGAACCGTATGGTTCCGATCCGGATCTGGTCCGTTTGCATCAGGCTGCCATCCGGATCCGTGGGGGAAAAAAAATAGCAAAATACCGTAAAATTTGTTGGGGTCTGCAGAAGGTGCACCTGGTGCACCTGTAGAATCAGGTCCTCCGCTGTAGGCCTCACCTTCACCTCCGACATACTGCCAAAACAGCTCCAGCACGTGTGTCACTGCTGCTCCACTCCAGATATGCTGGGCCCATGTGTTCCCATCCGAAATGGCCGCTATAAATACGCATAGAGGAGTGGGGTAGAACGTCCGGTGTTTGTCTCCAGTGTGTTCTGTGCTTCCGTTTCCCATTTCCGGATCATCCGGGTGCATGGGCTGGATGATCCAGACCGAAAAATAGCGCATGTTGGAAAAGCGTCCGGCTCCGTACTGTACGGAACGGACGCGTGTGAATGTCCGCATAGTCTTTGCATTGCTATGCGGAACGTACGTTCCGTTTGTACAGTATATGGTTGGATCTGGCCTGGCAAATCTGGACAGGGAACGCTAATGTGAACCGGGCCTTACTGCATGAGCTAATAAAGTATTAGAGCTATAATACTTTGCTGTGGTGCCGGTCCTTTGTGGAATCTGATTGTTGTGACCCCGTGGTACAAGGGTGAGACCGAAGCACACATTGAATTTACTTCTGGCCCTTATCGGTGCTCCTTGGGCTTTTTTCGTTCAGGTCTGTAAATGTGAAATTTTATAAGGTAGTTTACTTGATTTTATTTTTAAATTTTTTACTTGAAGAGGTGTGTGGTGCAGACATGCATTCGCAAAAGACCACCACCTAGTCGTGGATTACAGTGGGAAGAGCTGCAGCCTGCAGAACAGCGAAACTTCCAGTGCTGGACAGATAGACTACTGTTACCTTTTTACCTCTCCTTCTGTTACCTCTTACATCCTGCATGTTAAAGGACTTCCGAGGCGAAACAGCCCAAAAAAGTTAAATACCTGTATGAAATATCAATGCACGGAGGGCGCCGTCCGCGCCCTCCGTGCCGTTCCGCCGGGTCCCTGCATCTCAATGTGCCCCCCTGGCTGGTCCCTACCCCACAGCCTGGGTCAGGCTCTCCTTCCTCCACTAAGATGGCCGCCGGAGCTGGCCGCGGCTGCGCAGTCCGCATATGCGTGAGTGCGGCTGCGCAGCTCTAGGGCCCCCCCCCCCGATCCACGCTATAGGCCGTCTCCTGTTGCGTGGATCGGGGGGAAGGCCCTAGAGCTGCGCAGCCGCACTCGCGCATATGCGGACTGCGCAGCCGCGGCCAGTTCTGGCGGCCATCTTAGTGGAGGAGGGAGAGCCCGACCCGGGCTGTGGGGTCGGGACCGGCCGGAGGGGGGGCACATTGAGATGCGGGGACCTGGCGGAACGGCACGGAGGGCGCGGACGCCGCCCTCCGTTCATTGATATTTCATACAGGTATTTAACTTTTTTGGGCTATTTCGCCTCGTAAGTCCTTTAAGTATGTGCACAGGTGCGTAACTAGAAATCACTGGGCCCTCCTGCAATACTTTGGATCATTAACACCCCCCCCCCCCCTGCTTCCTGCACAGGTAAACTGAGAACCAATGTTATTCCATTGGCTAATGCACACTTGAATGTGTTTTACCCATGCAGATAAAAATAGACAGCAGTGAAGCACTGCACACATTTTCTCTATTAATTACATTCGTTTCTGCTATAAAATGTGCATGTTTTCACACATACAGACACACTCTAAGCCTCAGCTTATTTCACTCACTCTGTCCTCCTCTGCTTGAGCAGAACTGGCTCTGTAGACTCCTCCAGCCTCACTACAGTGCACAGCACTTGGGAAGGGGAGCAGGGTGTTGTGCGCAAGACCCTACTGAACACTGAATAGAGAATACAAATCTTTGTCTGAAAAACTTATTATGAATTCTTATCAGTGGCTGAGCAGATGCAGTCAACAAAACAATTGTGCAGAGAGCGGAAAGCTTTCTTTCTGGACCCTTAGTTGTCAGTCTCTCCGGACAGGAAAAAGAAACTTCTCCCCACATGGGCCCCCCACAGCTGTATTTTTAGTACATAACTTACAAACATATGCATAATCAATTGGTATTCTTTTATTTTACAAAGATTAGTCATCCAATTCAATAATCAAGTATAAATTTAGAAATGCAAGTATGCACTTACAATCTTAGTATGGTTTTATTCCAACAAGTTAATGTTAGAGAATATTCAAACTGTTTTTGTACTATAATACTTTCACAATTAAAATGGGAAATCATCATTGCACGTTGTTACTATGCTGCTTGTTGCAGCACATGTTTACTTAGTGATTGTATAGTGTTCAAAATATGATAATAAAAATAAAAGAATTAGCATATGAGAAAAGTATTGGTAAGATTGAAAAACAAGGGAACTATGTTCTCTACTATATTATGACAAGAAAATCACTTTCAATATTTTATTATTTTTGTATTATCTGTATTTTTTGAATATATATATATATATATATATATATATATATATATATATATATATATATATATATATATATATATATATATATACAGGGAGTGCAGAATTATTAGGCAAATGAGTATTTTGACCACATCATCCTCTTTATGCATGTTGTCTTACTCCAAGCTGTATAGGCTTGAATGCCTACTACCAATTAAGCATATTAGGTGAGGTGCATCTCTGTAATGAGAAAGGGTGTGGTCTAATGACATCAACACCCTATATCAGGTGTGCATAATTATTAGGCAACTTCCTTTCCTTTGGCAAAATGGGTCAAAAGAAGGACTTGACAGGCTCAGAAAAGTCAAAAATAGTGAGATATCTTGCAGAGGGATGCAGGACTCCTAAAATTGCAAAGCTTCTGAAGCGTGCTCATCGAACAATCAAGCGTTTCATTCAAAATAGTCAACAGGGTCGCAAGAAGCGTGTGGAAAAACCAAGGCGCAAAATAACTGCCCATGAACTGAGAAAAGTCAAGCGTGCAGCTGCCAAGATGTTTGGCCACCAGTTTGGCCATATTTCAGAGCTGCAACATCACTGGAGTGCCCAAAAGCACAAGGTGTGCAATACTCAGAGACATGGCTAAGGTAAGAAAGGCTGAAAGACGACCACCACTGAACAAGACACACAAGCTGAAACGTCAAGACTGGGCCAAGAAATATCTTAAGACTGACTTTTCTAAGGTTTTATGAACTGATGAAATGAGAGTGAGTCTTGATGGGCCAGATGGATGGGCCCGTGGCTGGATTGGTAAAGGGCAGAGAGCTCCAGTCCGACTCAGACGCCAGCAAGGTAGAGGTGGAGTACTGGTTTGGGCTGGTATCATCAAAGATGAGCTTGTGGGCCTTTTCGGGTTGAGGATGGAGTCAAGCTCAACTCCCAGTCCTACTGCCAGTTTCTAGAAGACACTTTCTTCAAGCAGTGGTACAGGAAGAAGTCTTGCATCCTTCAAGAAAAACATGATTTTCATGCAGGACAATGCTCCATCACACGCGTCCAAGTACTCCACAGCGTGGCTGGCAAGAAAGGGTATAAAAGAAGAAAAACTAATGACATGGCCTCCTTGTTCACCTGATCTGAACCCCATTGAGAACCTGTGGTCCATCATAAAATGTGAGATTTACAAGGAGGGAAAACAGTACACCTCTCTGAACAGTGTCTGGGAGGCTGTGGTTGCTGCTGCACGCAATGTTGATGGTGAACAGATCAAAACACTGACAGAATCCATGGATGGCAGGCTTTTGAGTGTCCTTGCAAAGAAAGGTGGCTGTATTGGTCACTGATTTGTTTTTGTTTTGTTTTTGAATGTCAGAAATGTATATTTGTGAATGTTGAGATGTTATATTGGTTTCACTGGTAAAAATAAATAATTGAAATGGGTATATATTTGTTTTTTGTTAAGTTGCCTAATAATTATGCACAGTAATAGTCACCTGCACACACAGATATCCCCCTAAAATAGCTAAAACTAAAAACAAACTAAAAACTACTTTCAAAAATATTCAGCTTTGATATCAATTAGTTTTTTGGGTTCATTGAGAACATGGTTGTTGTTCTATAATAAAATTATTCCTCAAAAATACAACTTGCCTAATAATTCTGCACTCCCTGTATATATACATATATATATATATATATATATATATATATATATATTGTATCTATAAAGCGCCAACATATATATCAGAATGCTATTCAAAAACAAAAAAAAAGGTTTTAGGAATGGTTACTTTTTTGTTTCTAGTCAATGTTATTAAAAGGTAATCTGGTATAGATTTAAAAATAAGCAGTTTTGAATCAGAATGATACCATTTATTGGCTAACTTAAAGGTATAAAAGTAAGCAAGCTTTCAGCTGTATAGCCTTCGTCAGGCCTGATGAAGGCTATAAAGCTGAAAGCTTGCTTACTCTTATTCTTTTAAGTTAACCAATAAATGGTATTATCCTAATTCAAAACATCTGGCATTTACTGATGGCTAACCTGGTACAATACCCGCGTATGAGAGGAATCGGTGCAGGAGACTTGGGCGCAAGTGATTTGTATCTTTCTTTGGGACATTTTAAAACAATACAATTGCACGTAAAAGCAAATAACCTTACCTGTCAATTAAAAACCTAGTATAATTGAAGAACTTCTCTGGGTGACTTTTCAGATCAGAGAATAAAGGCCGAAATTGTCTGTTCTCATCATACTCTTTCAACAAGGGCTACACCCAGTATCTCCTCTTGCTGGCTTTCCTCAGTTGCATGATAGCAATATTAATTATCAAAGCCAAACCAACTTCAGCATACAATTTAAGAAACTCTGTTAAAATTAGCAAAGCAACAAACTCTCTCTCTCCTCTCTACAAAACCCCACAATTACTTCAACAGTTACTGCCAGCTCTTACTGTATATACTTTTCAAGAACCAATCACTATCTTTAATTTATTTTAACCAATCATTGTAAACTGCAGTTGACTATAAAAAAAAAAAAACAGATTAACATGGACTGTAATGCACTAAAACACAGTACAATGCATTGTAAAATGCATACACGTGTGCAAAATTACATTAATGCATATCAACACATATGAAAAGCATGTAAAGGCAAGCATCAAAACATATGTTTGTCACCTCTTGTTTCCGCCCCATTCCTTTAGATTGTAAGCTCGCAAGGGCAGGGCTCTCACCCTTTTGTGTCATGGAATGTTATTAATTTAATTGCTTGCACACTGTTAGACATTTATACATTTTAGTCATCATGTTAAATCAAATTGTTATCAGCAGTGCTGTATCTTGTATCAGTGTTCATATTTGATGTATATCATTGTCTGTATCATTATGTATCCCTTGTTTGTTTTCCTACGTTGTACAGCACCACGGAATATGTTGGCGCTTTATAAATAAATAATAATAATAATCATAGAGGGCGCTCGCGCATGCGTAGTATGGAGCGGCCCGTCCTCGGGAGCCCGAAGCTCCCGAAGGCTTCCGAAAGCTCCCTTCGGCTGCGGAAGTGGCAGTATTTGACCGAACTGGTCGAATACTGCCACGAGGGATCCTGCGCGGGACCGGGCACCGGGAGAGGAGAGGGAAGGCTCATTAGGACCGAGCCTTCGCTCTCCTTAGGTTAGTATCTGACTTTTTGATTTTTAAAATGGTAAACATTTACTTTAAAACAATCTCCTATCAAAAAGCTAAAAGCAGCTGTTCCAACAATTGTAGAGGCAGAGGTATTAATCCCATATAGATATGCTGATATATAGTTATATGTGTACATAGAGTTTCTTTAAATCCAAATGTTAGAGCCGCTGGAGTAAGTCTTGTGACATGTGTACAGTACAGACGCAGCTGCTTAATCTTGCACAATCAAGTTGCAGATCAGCAATAAACTAGGTAACCGTTCATACGTTACCCGTCCAGAGTGGGTGGCTTGTTAGGTAACAGATATCTTCGTCTCAATCCACCTCTAAAGGCTGGCCGTTCAAACAAGCGGGGAGAGACCAGCATTCATGCAGCCTTAGATGTCTAGCGCTGCATGCAGGTATTAAAAATGCCGGCTGATAGGGTGCAAGATCGTGCTTTTCAGAGTGACGTCACTTGACACAATGTGATGAATGGCTAACGTTTCAAGGGGTCCGCCCCTCTTGTTCAGAGCTCTGAAGAATTTTGATATCTGCGTGCAGCGCTAGACATCTGAGGCTGCATGAATGCTGGTCTCTCCCCGCTTGTTGGAACGGCCGTCCTTTAGCGGAGGATTGAGACGAAGATATCTGTTACCTAACAAGCCACCCACTCTGGACGGGTAACATATGAATGGTTACCCAGTTTATTGCTGATCTGCAACTTGATTGTGCAAGATTAAGCAGCTGCGTCTGTACTGTACACATGTCACAAGACTTACTCCAGCGGCTCTATCATTTGGATTTAAAGAGACTCTATGTACACATATAACTATATATCAGCATATCTATATGGGATTAATACCTCTGCCTCTACAATTGTTGGAACAGCTGCTTTTAGCTTTTTGACAGGAGATTGTTTTAATAGCTGTGCACAGCACATTTTTGTTGTTTATATACAACAATTTTTTTAATTGTAGAAGATTTGATTTAGCGCATGTTTTTGCTTTGGGCCCAGTATTTTCTCTTTCCATCTAAAGTCCATTCACTGCAGTGAATAGTGTGTTTGGGTAACGCATGCTTGTTGATTATTGATGGTTTAAAAAGGGTTAAAGAGTAACTGTCAGGCTGCAAAAGCTAATTTAAACCTCTATTCTCCTGTGTTAAACAGTTTAGAAGGAAGCCAAAAAGGCAATACTGAAGTTAAAAATCTCTCTCACTATGATGTGTGCTGAACAGCAAGGCTCTTTATTCCCAAGCTCCTAAGGAGGACGCAAGGCCGAATAACAGATACTGCAAAGCATTCTGGGGCTGCCTCTTCTCCCCACTGCAGTACCTTGGGTCATCCCCCTTCATTTCCCTATCCCGCCCTAAGGCTGCTTTCTCAGTGAGACGTTACAGGCTCATGTTACAGCAGCTTGTAACAGCAGCCAGCACTGAAAAATCACAGGGCATATGTTCCGTTAGAGTATACTGCATGAGTCCGCTTTTGTTCCTAGACACATGGCTAATTAATATTCACTGCACAGTAGTGTTGTCCATTACGATCTTTTTTGTGAGTGGAATCATCAGGAAGCAGGGAGGATATGACATCACAATTGGCTTAATAGGAGACAGACAAACATGGAACCTGCCATGAGCTGTCAAAAGCATCATTCTCTGCAAATACTATATAAAAATTCAGTGAAATCCAAACGTGGACAGAGAAATGCATATGTAATGTAAGTATAGCCAATATTTAGCTACTGATATATGTGATATTTTTCTCTGAGACCCTATACCTAACAGCTCCTCTTTAAGGACCCAGGAGATACAGGCTGCTTGTTGTTTTAAAGGAATACTATCAAACTTCATAAATTTCTGGCAGTAGCATAAATCAAAATTCAATCAACAGTCTGATGGAACACAGCATATCTTTTTGCTGTGCAGTGTCTTATTTTATTTATTTTACCTTATAGATTGCGTCCTCTGAGAAACTGACGGTGACGGGGAATGGGGCAGCTCATTATATGAGAGGGGATTCCTCTATGAGTGTAGCAGTGCCTATCCTACTTTCCCCACATCATAGCGCTTTATTCAGCGCATGACCCGCCTAAGTAGCCTGCTATGAGGAGCGAGAGACAAGACAACCTCTCTCGCTCCTACTCTGCCCAGCCAATCTGCCCCAGGAGGCATCTGTATGTTGGGCTCGGGCTGCCGCCACATCGTCATTGCTGTTTGCTATGGAACGGCAAACACACATTAGCTGGAGGAGGGCGTGTCATTGCTCCTGAAAGCATTGGAAGCAGGAGCAGAAGGGGAGGAAGGCTCATGACACGCCCTCCTCCAGCTAATGTGTGTTTGCTGTTCCGTAGCAAACAGCAATGACGATGCGGCGGCGGCAGCCCGACATACAGAAGCCTCCTGGGGCAGATTAGCTGGGCAGAGTAGGAGCGAGAGAGGTTGTCTTGTCTCTCGCTCCTCATAGCAGGCTACTTAGGCGGGTCATGCGCTGAATAATGTGCTATGATGTGGGGAAAGTAGGATAGGCACTGATACACTCATAGAGGAATCCCCTCTCATATAATGAGCTGCCCCATTCCCCGTCGCCATCAGTTTCTCAGGGGACGCAATCTATAAGGTAAAATAAATAAAATAAGACACTGCACAGCAAAAAGATATGCTGTGTTCCATCAGACTGTTGATTGAATTTTGATTTATGCTACTGCCAGAAATTGATGAAGTTTGATACTATTCCTTTAATCAGGGGCGTAACTAGGCCCCACCGGGCCCCCCCTGCAGATTTTCAGAGCGGGCCCCCCCTCCCCCCCCCCCCCTGGGGCCCGCTCGGAGTTTTGTGGGTGCTGGAGGGGTGGCAGCATGAGGGGAAAGCCTTGCCCACAGTCGGCGGGGAGAGGGGTAGTTCCCCCCTCTCCCTCACCTCGGGGCTCTCCCCTCTGTGCTCCCCTCCAGCTCGTAAGTGTGTGGGGCTGTGGTGGGCAGCGGGCAGCGGCGGGCAGATACATACCTGCTTCCGTGCGTTCCATCGGAGACTTCTCCCTCTAGCGGCTGACGTCACTTCCGGAAGTGACGTCAGCCGCTAGAGGGAGAAGTCGCCGATGGAACGCACGGAAGCAGGTATGTATCTGCCCGCCGCTGCCCGCTGCCCACCACAGCCCCACACACTTACGAGCTGGAGGGGAGC
The DNA here is from genome assembly GCF_040937935.1 of Hyperolius riggenbachi. Classification (NCBI taxonomy): domain Eukaryota; kingdom Metazoa; phylum Chordata; class Amphibia; order Anura; family Hyperoliidae; genus Hyperolius; species Hyperolius riggenbachi. The sequence continues at coordinate 263,773,324 of NC_090651.1, read as the reverse complement.
GCAGAGGGGAGAGCCCCGAGGTGAGGGAGAGGGGGGAACTACCCCTCTCCCCGCCGACTGTGGGCAAGGCTTTCCCCTCATGCTGCCACCCCTCCAGCACCCACAAAATGGCCCCAAGCGGGCCCCAGGGGGGGGCCGGGCCCCCCCGCGGGCGCAGGGGCTGCAGGGCCTATTCCTACGCCCCTGCCTTTAATTAATAAAGAGGTTTGATTTCTTCACAATAGCGCTGTGGATTGAACTTTATTATCAAAACATATGTGTTGAAGCATTACCATTGCCACGATGAGGTGTGAAAGGGCCCTATGGAATAATTGCAGTACAGGGATTCGTAAAATCTGAAAAAAAAACTCTGGACTAAAAAAAACAAGAAAATGATAGCAAGCAGTAGATTGTACACAGCCTTGGGAAAAAGGCCAGTGAGAAGGTGTTTCTTGTCTTAGTAAAACACAGAAGAAAGTAACACTTTTTAACGACTTTACCATTTCTGCAAAACAAACTTTTTTTTGACTAATCAGCAGTTTACGGCACAAGACTTCGGTTAAACTTTAATTTGCTTTTAAACTGTGTTCTGCATAAAAAGCAAAAACAAAACACTCTATATATTATTCTTTAACATTGTGCTGCAGAATCTTCTTATTAGCCATTTTTGGTATTCTGCTGAAAGTTTTCAGGTCTTACTACTAATTAACAATAAATGGAACACTTGTTACATCCCTACAATACACAAAAATAACCCTAATACTGAGATGATCATCTTCCAATATGTCTGAAAATACTATATCTGTGTCTGGTTGACTTATCTCAATGCAAGACTACAATTTGGGTAAAGAGTAGTGTTGGGCGAACATCTAGATGTTCGGGTTCGGCCCGCTCGGAGTTTTGTGGGTGCTGGAGGGGTGGCAGCATGAGGGGAAAGCCTTGCCCACAGTCGGCGGGGAGAGGGGTAGTTCCCCCCTCTCCCTCACCTCGGGGCTCTCCCCTCTGTGCTCCCCTCCAGCTCGTAAGTGTGTGGGGCTGTGGTGGGCAGCGGGCAGCGGCGGGCAGATACATACCTGCTTCCGTGCGTTCCATCGGAGACTTCTCCCTCTAGCGGCTGACGTCACTTCCGGAAGTGACGTCAGCCGCTAGAGGGAGAAGTCGCCGATGGAACGCACGGAAGCAGGTATGTATCTGCCCGCCGCTGCCCGCTGCCCACCACAGCCCCACACACTTACGAGCTGGAGGGGAGCGCAGAGGGGAGAGCCCCGAGGTGAGGGAGAGGGGGGAACTACCCCTCTCCCCGCCGACTGTGGGCAAGGCTTTCCCCTCATGCTGCCACCCCTCCAGCACCCACAAAATGGCCCCAAGCGGGCCCCAGGGGGGGGCCGGGCCCCCCCGCGGGCGCAGGGGCTGCAGGGCCTATTCCTACGCCCCTGCCTTTAATTAATAAAGAGGTTTGATTTCTTCACAATAGCGCTGTGGATTGAACTTTATTATCAAAACATATGTGTTGAAGCATTACCATTGCCACGATGAGGTGTGAAAGGGCCCTATGGAATAATTGCAGTACAGGGATTCGTAAAATCTGAAAAAAAAACTCTGGACTAAAAAAAACAAGAAAATGATAGCAAGCAGTAGATTGTACACAGCCTTGGGAAAAAGGCCAGTGAGAAGGTGTTTCTTGTCTTAGTAAAACACAGAAGAAAGTAACACTTTTTAACGACTTTACCATTTCTGCAAAACAAACTTTTTTTTGACTAATCAGCAGTTTACGGCACAAGACTTCGGTTAAACTTTAATTTGCTTTTAAACTGTGTTCTGCATAAAAAGCAAAAACAAAACACTCTATATATTATTCTTTAACATTGTGCTGCAGAATCTTCTTATTAGCCATTTTTGGTATTCTGCTGAAAGTTTTCAGGTCTTACTACTAATTAACAATAAATGGAACACTTGTTACATCCCTACAATACACAAAAATAACCCTAATACTGAGATGATCATCTTCCAATATGTCTGAAAATACTATATCTGTGTCTGGTTGACTTATCTCAATGCAAGACTACAATTTGGGTAAAGAGTAGTGTTGGGCGAACATCTAGATGTTCGGGTTCGGGCCGAACAGGCCGAACATGGCCGCGATGTTCGGGTGTTCGACCCGAACTCCGAACATAATGGAAGTCAATGGGGACCCGAACTTTTGTGCTTTGTAAAGCCTCCTTACATGCTACATACCCCAAATTTACAGGGTATGTGCACCTTGGGAGTGGGTACAAGAGGAAATTTTTTTTTAGCAAAAAGAGCTTATAGTTTTTGAGAAAATCGATTTTAAAGTTTCAAAGGGAAAACTGTCTTTTAAATGCGGGAAATGTCTGTTTTCTTTGCACAGGTAACATGCTTTTTGTCGGCATGCAGTCATAAATGTAATACATATAAGAGGTTCCAGGAAAAGGGACCGGTAACGCTAACCCAGCAGCAGCACACGTGATGGAACAGGAGGAGGGTGGCGCAGGAGGAGAAGGCCACGCTTTGAGACACAACAACCCAGGCCTTGCATGAGGACAAGAAGCGTGCGGATAGCAATTTGCATTTTGTCGCCATGCAGTCACAAATGTAATACAGATGAGAGGTTCAATAAACAGGGACCGGAAACGCTAACCCATCACAGATGTTCATTGTTCATGTTACTTGGTTGGGGTCCGGGAGTGTTGCGTAGTCGTTTCCAATCCAGGATTGATTCATTTTAATTTGAGTCAGACGGTCTGCATTTTCTGTGGAGAGGCGGATACGCCGCCGATCTGTGACGATGCCTCCGGCAGCACTGAAACAGCGTTCCGACATAACGCTGGCTGCCGGGCAAGCCAGCACCTCTATTGCGTACATTGCCAGTTTGTGCCAGGTGTCTAGCTTCGATACCCAATAGTTGAAGGGTGCAGATGGATTGTTCAACACAGCTACGCCATCTGACATGTAGTCCTTGACCATCTTCTCCAGGCGATCGGTGTTGGAGGTGGATCTGCACGCTTGCTGTTCTGTGTGCTGCTGCATGGGTGTCAGAAAATGTTCCCACTCCAAGGACACTGCCGATACCATTCCCTTTTGGGCACTAGCTGCGGCTTGTGTTGTTTGCTGCCCTCCTGGTCGTCCTGGGTTTGCGGAAGTCAGTCTGTCGGCGTACAACTGGCTAGAGGAGGGGGAGGATGTCAATCTCCTCTCTAAAGTCTCCACAAGGGCCTGCTGGTATTCTTCCATTTTGACCTGTCTGGCTCTTTCTTCAAGCAGTTTTGGAACATTGTGTTTGTACCGTGGATCCAGAAGGGTATAAACCCAGTAATTGGTGTTGTCCAGAATGCGCACAATGCGTGGGTCGCGTTCAATGCAGTCCTAGGCCGAAGAGGTCATAGCCTAGGGTCACAAAACCTGTTTATTTGGGCAATTTCAATGGTGGCGAGTCTGACGTACATAAATCGCAGCAATGGCCGTTAGCAACGTCTGAATCTCACGAAATGTCTCATGCAGGTAGAAGACATATTGTTAGACTTGGGCTCCAAAGATGGGTTCCCTACATCTCTGCAAACCAGAGTTACAGGGCTCCAAATTTGGTAAAATCACCCATAGGCTTTCATTGGGCCTCCTATTTACAGTTCCAAAATCTCACATCTTTTCAAAGGGCAATTACTCAGCAGTGGCAAATTTTCTAGCATTGTAGGTTGTAGGGACCCTTAGGGGGAACATGACTGGTGAGTTTCGGGCCCCTAGGCCAAAGAGGTCATAGCCTAGGGTCACAAAAACCTGTTTATTTGGGCTATTTCAATGGTAGTGATGGTGACGTACATAAATCGCAGCAATGGCCGTTAGCAAAGTCTGAATCTCACGAAATGTCTCATGCAGGTAGAAGACATATTGTTAGACTTGGATTCCAAAGATGGGGTCCCTACATCTCTGCAAACCAGAGTTACAGGGGTCCAAATTTGGTAAAATCCCCCATAGGATTTCTTTGCCTCCCTATTTCACTTTCCAAAATCTCACATCTTTTCAAAGGGCAATGGCTCAGCAGTACCAAGTTTTCTAGCATTGTAGGGACCCTTAGGGGGAACATGACTGGTGAGTTTCGGGCCCCTAGGCCGAAGAGGTCATAGCCTAGGGTCACAAAAACCTGTTTATTTGGGCTATTTCAATGGTAGTGATGGTGGCGTACATAAATCTCAGCAATGGCCGTTAGCAAAGTCTGAATCTCACGAAATGTCTCATGCAGGTAGAAGACATATTGTTAGACTTGGATTCCAAAGATGGGGTCCCTACATCTCTGCAAACCAGAGTTACAGGGGTCCAAAATTGGTAAAATCCCCCATAGGATTTCATTGCCTCCCTATTTCACTTTCCAAAATCTCACATCTTTTCAAAGGGCAATGGCTCAGCAGTACCAAATTTTCTAGCATTGTAGGGACCCTTAGGGGGAACATGACTGGTGAGTTTCGGGCCCCTAGGCCGAAGAGGTCATAGCCTAGGGTCACAAAAACCTGTTTATTTGGGCTATTTCAATGGTAGTGATGGTGGCGTACATAAATCTCAGCCATGGCCGTTAGCAACGTCTGAATCTCACGAAATGTCTCATGCAGGTAGAAGACATATTGTTAGACTTGGATTCCAAAGATGGGGTCCCTACATCTCTGCAAACCAGAGTTACAGGGGTCCAAAATTGGTAAAATCCCCCATAGGCTTTCATTGGGCCTCCTATTTACCGTTCCAAAATCTCACACCATTTCAAAGGGCAATGACTCAGCAGTGGCAAAACTCACCAGTCATGATCCCCCTAAGGGTCCCTACAATGCTAGAAAATTTGGTACTGCTGAGCCATTGCCCTTTGAAAAGCTGTGAGATTTTGGAAAGTGAAATAGGGAGGCAATGAAATCCTATGGGGGATTTTACCAATTTTGGACCCCTGTAACTCTGGTTTGCAGAGATGTAGGGACCCCATCTTTGGAATCCAAGTCTAACAATATGTCTTCTACCTGCATGAGACATTTCGTGAGATTCAGACGTTGCTAACGGCCATTGCTGCGATTTATGTACGCCACCATCACTACCATTGAAATAGCCCAAATAAACAGGTTTTTGTGACCCTAGGCTATGACCTCTTCGGCCTAGGGGCCCGAAACTCACCAGTCATGTTCCCCCTAAGGGTCCCTACAATGCTAGAAAATTTGGTACTGCTGAGCCATTGCCCTTTGAAAAGATGTGAGATTTTGGAAAGTGAAATAGGGAGGCAATGAAATCCTATAGGGGATTTTACCAATTTTGGACCCCTGTAACTCTGGTTTGCAGAGATGTAGGGACCCCATCTTTGGAATCCAAGTCTAACAATATGTCTTCTACCTGCATGAGACATTTCGTGAGATTCAGACTTTGCTAACGGCCATTGCTGCGATTTATGTACGTCACCATCACTACCATTGAAATAGCCCAAATAAACAGGTTTTTGTGACCCTAGGCTATGATCTCTTTGGCCTAGGGGCCCGAAACTCACCAGTCATGTTCCCCCTAAGGGTCCCTACAATGCTAGAAAATTTGCCACTGCTGAGTAATTGCCCTTTGAAAAGATGTGAGATTTTGGAACTGTAAATAGGAGGCCCAATGAAAGCCTATGGGTGATTTTACCAAATTTGGAGCCCTGTAACTCTGGTTTGCAGAGATGTAGGGAACCCATCTTTGGAGCCCAAGTCTAACAATATGTCTTCTACCTGCATGAGACATTTCGTGAGATTCAGACGTTGCTAACGGCCATTGCTGCGATTTATGTACGTCAGACTCGCCACCATTGAAATTGCCCAAATAAACAGGTTTTGTGACCCTAGGCTATGACCTCTTCGGCCTAGGACTGCATTGAACGCGACCCACGCATTGTGCGCATTCTGGACAACACCAATTACTGGGTTTATACCCTTCTGGATCCACGGTACAAACACAATGTTCCAAAACTGCTTGAAGAAAGAGCCAGACAGGTCAAAATGGAAGAATACCAGCAGGCCCTTGTGGAGACTTTAGAGAGGAGATTGACATCCTCCCCCTCCTCTAGCCAGTTGTACGCCGACAGACTGACTTCCGCAAACCCAGGACGACCAGGAGGGCAGCAAACAACACAAGCCGCAGCTAGTGCCCAAAAGGGAATGGTATCGGCAGTGTCCTTGGAGTGGGAACATTTTCTGACACCCATGCAGCAGCACACAGAACAGCAAGCGTGCAGATCCACCTCCAACACCGATCGCCTGGAGAAGATGGTCAAGGACTACATGTCAGATGGCGTAGCTGTGTTGAACAATCCATCTGCACCCTTCAACTATTGGGTATCGAAGCTAGACACCTGGCACAAACTGGCAATGTACGCAATAGAGGTGCTGGCTTGCCCGGCAGCCAGCGTTATGTCGGAACGCTGTTTCAGTGCTGTCGGAGGCATCGTCACAGATCGGCGGCGTATCCGCCTCTCCACAGAAAATGCAGACCGTCTGACTCAAATTAAAATGAATCAATCCTGGATTGGAAACGACTACGCAACACTCCCGGACCCCAACCAAGTAACATGAACAATGAACATCTGTGATGGGTTAGCGTTTCCGGTCCCTGTTTATTGAACCTCTCATCTGTATTACATTTATGACTGCATGGCGACAAAATGTAAATTGCTATCCGCACGCTTCTTGTCCTCATGCAAGGCCTGGGTTGTTGTGTCTCAAAGCGTGGCCTTCTCCTCCTGCGCCACCCTCCTCCTGTTCCATCACGTGTGCTGCTGCTGGGTTAGCGTTACCGGTCCCTTTTCCTGGAACCTCTTATATGTATTACATTTATGACTGCATGCCGACAAAAAGCATGTTACCTGTGCAAAGAAAACAGACATTTCCCGCATTTAAAAGACAGTTTTCCCTTTGAAACTTTAAAATCGATTTTCTCAAAAACTATAAGCTCTTTTTGCTAATTTTTTTTTCCTCTCGTACCCACTCCCAAGGTGCACATACCCTGTAAATTTGGGGTATGTAGCATATAAGGAGGCTTTACAAAGCACGAAAGTTCGGGTCCCCATTGACTTCCATTATGTTCGGAGTTCGGCCATGTTCGGCCCGAACCCGAACATCTAGATGTTCGCCCAACACTACACGTGACCCGTTCGGCCAATCACAGCACTAGCCGAACGTTCGGGTAACGTTCGGCCATGCGCTCTTAGTTCGGCCATATGGCCGAACAGTTTGGCCGAACACCATCAGTTGTTCGGCCAAACCCGAACATCACCCGAACATGGTGATGTTCTGCAGAACCCGAACAGTGGCGAACACTGTTCGCCCAACACTAGTAAAGAGGCGCCCCAGTGTGAATAAAATGAGATTAAAAACAAGATAAAATTGAAAAAAAATGAGGTGGCTTACCTCAATGACGAAATCTTTGTACAAAGAAATTTTTATTAAGCACAGGCAACACATTTCACGGGTCTAAGCCCGCTTCCTCAGGCCAATAACAGTGCCAGCTGCAAATAGCTCCATTTGCTGATCAGCTATTTGAGCTAAGCCACCTCGTTTTTTTCTGATTTTATCTTGTGTTTAATCTAATTTTATTCACACTGGGGTGCCTCTTTATCCAAACTGTGCTTTACGTACCCCCAATACACTCTGTTGGAGGGGTCTAGACAGACTACACATGGTTTAAACCATAGCAATAATGTGTCACTTTTACCAAGGAGAGCGACCACACCCAGGTCCGGCTGGACCAGCCAGAGTGAAGTCGGGTTTGTTGTCTCCACAGGCTTCCTGTGGTGGTGGGTTGCCCCTCTGCAACCTGCCTTTGTGAGTAGTACAATTACATTACCTGTTGATATCCCGTATATTAAAACATATTGTGCTGTTATGCTCGTGTTTTTTTGTCTCCTGTGTCTTTCTCTAGAGTGCCGAGACACCCCTACTACTCAATGCAAGACTGATCATCTCAAAATCATTTTTCACTATGATATTTGATTCTTGTAGTGATGAACGAAAACAGTCTCATAATATTCTAGTTTGCATCACCCAGAAAGAGAATACCAAATTAATGCTTTTAGCTGCTTAGCCTTTTAACTAGCAGCAGTGTTAAAGAACAAATGAGCTGAAAGAGAAAAGTTAAGCCTTAATTATGTGGGGCAAATTCCAGCCCATAGAAGTCTATCTTGTCCAGCACTGCTTTCCTGGTGGGCCCTTAGTGTCCCAGTCCTACCCTGTCCTTCAGTTTAGTATGATGTGGTGAATGCATGAGAGGGTCAGGACCATATGTGATTGCATCCTACTCGACTTTCAATATAATTATGATGTAAATAGAGCCATCAGCTCTCGCAACTCTTTCAATGTAATAACCTGGGGTTGTGTCCAGTGAATTGAATAAGAAATAGTGTGCATTTCCCTATTCATTACCAGACATCACACTGCCTTAGCTGCTGGTCTTTTATATAATTTATGGGGGAAAAAAGCCATGATGAGAACATATTAGAGGCACTACTCCTAAACTCTCCATACTATATGCCATAACCTCATATCTGTTATACAACAGAGTAAAACTGAGTAAGATGGGAGACAAAAGTGGAGAAAAGGCCTTATATTTTTATTGAGACTCAGAAAGGTTCCAGAGCCTCTTTAAAGTAAACCCAAGGTGAAAATAAACTAATGAGATAAAAAAAATTGTATTTATGCTCCTAAAATGGCTTTTTAGCTATCCCATGGTTTTATTTTATATTTAAACACTAGCTGGACGACCAGCGTTGCCCGGGTATGTATTTGGTTAGTGTTGGCTCTGCCTACTTTTCCTAACCCTAACACACAATTACTTAATGACCAAGTATGTGAGCTTTGCGGTCTTTGGCATCAATAATTTGCAATTAAATAAAATTAATCTGATTGGATGTGGCTCCACCCCTTTTCTGAATTTGAACCCCAATCACCCAATGGCCAACTGTACCAGGTACAGGTGATTAACAGTGTAAGATTGGCAGCAATTAAATATTCCCCTTAAAAATCAATAGGTGGATTTTGATTGGCTTTTATAGGCTCCACCCACTTTTCTGAATATTAATCCCAGTCACCCAGTAACCAACCGTGCAAAGTTTGAGAACCCTACCATTAACAGTGTAAGAATGGCTGCAGTTTACATTTGCACAATGAAATTTGTATTTTTCTCCACCCACTTATTTCCTAACATTGTTCAGGTATGTATTTGGCTGGTGTTGGCTCCGCCTACTATTTCAAAACCCTAACACACAATTACTCAATGACCAAATTTGTGAGCTTTGCGGTATTTTGGCTGTTTGTGGCTCCACCCCTTTGTCTGAATTTGAACCCCAGTCACCCAGTGACCAACTGTACCAGGTTTAAGGCTTGTGCCATTAACAGTGCAAGAATGGTAGCAATTACATATTCCCCTTGAAAATCAATAGGTGAATTTTGATTGGCTTTTGTAGGCTCCACCCACTTATCTGAATATTAATCCCAGTCACCCAGTGACCAATTGTGCAAAGTTTGAGAACCCTACTATTAAAAGTGTAAGAATTGCTGCAGTTTACATTTTCTCAGTGAAATTTGCATTTGTCTCAGCCTACTGTTGATCCGGCATTGCCCGATTATGTATTTGGCTGGTGTTGGCTGCGCCCACATTACTCAATGACCAAGTTTGTGAGCTTTGCGGTCTTTGACATCAATAACCTGCATTAAAATGAAACAAATCATATTGGCTGCGTGTGGCTCCACCCTGTTTTATGAATGTAAACCCCACCCAATGATCAACTGTACCAGGTTTGAGGCTTGTGCCATTAACAGTGCAAGAATGGCAGCAATGCAATATATTCCCCTGAAAAATCAAAAAGTGAATTTTGATTGCCTTTTGTAGGCTCCACCCACTTTTCTGAATATTAATCCCAGTCACCCAGTAACCAACTGTGCAAAGTTTGAGAACCCTACCATTAACAGTGTAAGAATGGCTGCTGTTTACATTTTCCCAGTAAAATTTGTATTTGTCTCCGCCCACTTATGACCCGGTGTTGCCCGCTTATATATTTGGCTGGTGTTGGCTGTGCCTACTTTTCTAACCCTAACACACAATTAATCAATTACCAAGTTTGTGATCTTTGCGGTGTTTGGTAATCAATAATTTTGTTACGATTCTTGTGGTATCATCTCTTGCCTGCTGGTGGTGGTATTGAGTTGGACTGCCCTGGACTTCCACTATCCACCAGCAGGTGGCTTATCATTGCATCTAAGGACTTGCAGTTCTTTGTATGGCCTGCAGAGGCCTCTAATGTGTCACTGATCAACTACCACCAGCTGCTTCCTATTACATGGACTATATAAGTCTGCCTCTTCCTGCAAGTCATTGCCAGAACTTCCTATGTTACAGGTCTGAGTCTCTGGTCACCTCTGTTCCTTATACCTGGTTTCCTGTACCTGCTCTGTGATCTGATTACCTGCTGCTGAACCTCTGCTAGTCCTGACTCTGCTTCTGTCTATTCCTTTGTACCTTGCTTGTATCTGATTACCCGTTGCTGACTCTGTTATTCCGTTTTGACCTGTCTTTGCCTGCCCCCTTTGATACCGCGTTATTGTATATATATATTTGCTTGTACATATATATCTCCTGCATGCCGTTTGTAGATAGATAGATAGTCAGGGTTTTGGTTATATGTGTGCACACTGTTTTGTTTGGTTTGCGGGAGATTCACTGTATATATTGTTTGCATATGGTTGTATGTTGTTTGCATGATTTGGTCCTTAATAAAACACCTTTTTGCACATTCCTGTCTCAGTATCAGTGTTTCTGCAAACTGTGGTCATTCATTGCAATACCTGTTTATTGTTCCGTAACAGTAAGTTCTGGCCATTATACTGACCACTGCAGACATACTGTGCACTGATACCTGTTGTGTCCAAAAATGGATCCGCAACAAATGTACTATTATGTTTTGCTGGCTGATGAAGAAGAGATCGAATGTCGTGCTGAATTTGCTGGTTTTTCTAAGGCTGAAATACAGCAGTTAATTTTCCAAGCCCATAGTTATGTTAAATTGGGAATCTTTAGCACCCAAGATATTGAAAATTTAGCCAGGATCTGGAATGACCTTGTACACCCCAAAATAACAAATGTTTGTTTGCAACCTGATTATGACAGAAGTATAGTCAGCGATTATGAACCACCTTTTGACAACTATGCCATAGAAGCTCTAATTAATTTGTTTGAGGATGACAGGGAATGTTTTCTTGATTACTACTCAGGCAAAGATAAACAGAGCGTGCAGGCTTGCATTGATTCCCTCCAGTCCCTGATTACTAAGGGAATATGCAAGTATGGGAAAGCCTCTCTTTTGCTAAATGCATGGCAGAAAATTTTCTCTGCAGGTTCCACAGCTCCTGCCTTACCTGTTATAAATCCTGTCCAGGTTGACTTTACTTCCGAACAAGTTAACATGTACCATAGTTATTTGAAAACAGACAGAAAAGCATTTTTTGACTTTTACATTAAGCAAAGCTTTGCATTTGTTTCTGGATGTAAATGTGCGGTTGAGAGTCTATTGTCTGAAAGAAGATGTAAGCCTGAGTCAGCTCATGCCCTGATTGATGCATATTCTGAAATCCTGCCATTATGCAAATCCCCTGTTAACCCTCTGGCTACCTCTCATCTAGTTCAGAACCCTGAGTCCTCTGCAGCTAAAGTACCTAAATGTCAGTCTTCCAGAAAAGAACGTTTGGATTTTTTGTTTAACTCTGATCAGATTGACCATTTGTTTGATTTTTTGAAAAGAGATATGAAAGGATTTTGTGAATGGTATTCTGAAAAAAGTGAAGCGTTTGTATCCGCCAGTATACGTGCAACTGAGTCTTTGTTGAAACATAAGCTTTGTAAGCACGGATCAGCTGTTGCTCTGATTGCTGCTTGGAATGAAATCCTTTCTTTCCCTTCCCACTCTCTGTCTCCTGCTCATTTTTCATTTACCTCCTCCTGTGTCCAGAACTCAGAACCTACCATAGTTAAAAAACATATCAAATCAGCACCTTTGCAAACCGCTATCAGGTCCACACCTTGGTCCTGGCAGTATCCAGCCTCATCAAGAGAACCTGCTGTTGCTCCAGTTTCCAGAGTGGTCTCCAAGTCCAGACGCAAATATTCTCCAACGGCTTCTATTACTCCAGTCATCTCACCTCCTGTGCAGCCTCCAGTCATCTCACCTCCTGTGCAGCCTCCAGTCATCTCACCTCCTGTGCAGCCTCCAGTCATCTCACCTCCTGTGCAGCCTCCAGTCATCTTACCTCCTGTGCAGCCTCCAGTCATCTTACCTCCTGTGCAGCCTCCAGTCATCTCACCTCCTGTGCAGCCTCCAGTCATCTTACCTCCTGTGCAGCCTCCAGTCATCTTACCTCCTGTGCAGCCTCCAGTCATCTTACCTCCTGTGCAGCCTCCAGTCATCTTACCTCCTGTGCAGCCTCCAGTCATCTTACCTCCTCTGCAGCCTCCAGTCATCTCACCTCCTGTGCAGCCTCCATCCAACTCCTGTCTGGTGCAGCCTCCGGTTAATGTTTCGGTGACACCTGTTATACAAACTCTTGCCTTCCTCTCACAGCTCTTGCAGACTTGGTATGCTCCAGGATCCAGTCCAGCCGTGTGTTTGTCTGCAGAGCCTTGCCTTCAGCCTGCAGAGACTTTGCCTCCATCTGCAGAGCCTTGTGCTCAGCCTGCAGAATCCTGCTCACAGTCTGCAGAACTTTGCATCCAGTCTGCAGAACTATGTTCCCAGTCTGCAGAATATTGCCTCCAGTCTGTAGAGACTTCTAGTCAACCTGCAGAATCCTGCTCACAGTCTGGAGAGTTTTGCATCCAGTCTGCAGAAAACGGCATACAGCCTACAGAATTTCAATCTAGTATCCTGCCCACTCAGTTTCAGTTCCAGCTCGCACAGGCCCAGTCCGCACAGTCTCAGTGCCAACTCGCACAAACTGTATCAGGGTCTCAGCCAAAGGTCCAGTCAAGCGCTCAGCCAACGGTTCAGCCATGCGCTCAGCCAACGGCCCAGCCAAGTACTAAGCCAAAGGTCCAGATCCATGAAGTTATGCAATCTGCTGCCCAGTCCCCACAGACTTTTGCTGCTGCCCAGTCCCCACAGACTTTTGCTGCTGCCCAGTCCCCACAGACTTTTGCTGCTGCCCAGTCCCCACAGACTTTTGCTGCTGCCCAGTCCCCACAGACTTTTGCTGCTGCCCAGTCCCCACAGACTTTTGCTGCTGCCCAGTCCCCACAGACTTTTGCTGCTGCCCAGTCCCCACAGACTTTTGCTGCTGCCCAGTCCCCACAGACTTTTGCTGCTGCCCAGTCCCCACAGACTTTTGCTGCTGCCCAGTCCCCACAGACTTTTGCTGCTGCCCAGTCCCCACAGACTTTTGCTGCTGCCCAGTCCCCACAGACTTTTGCTGCTGCCCAGTCCCCACAGACTTTTGCTGCTGCCCAGTCCCCACAGACTTTTGCTGCTGCCCAGTCCCCACAGACTTTTGCTGCTGCCCAGTCCCCACAGACTTTTGCTGCTGCCCAGTCCCCACAGACTTTTGCTGCTGCCCAGTCCCCACAGACTTTTGCTGCTGCCCAGTCCCCACAGACTTTTGCTGCTGCCCAGTCTCCACAGACTTTTGCTGCTGCCCAGTCTCCACAGACTTCTGCTGCTGCCCAGTCTCCACAGACTTCTGCTGCTGCCCAGTCTCCACAGACTTCTGCTGCTGCCCAGTCTCCACAGACTTCTGCTGCTGCCCAGTCTCCACAGACTTCTGCTGCTGCCCAGTCTCCACAGACTTCTGCTGCTGCCCAGTCTCCACAGACTTCTGCTGCTGCCCAGTCTCCACAGACTTCTGCTGCTGCCCAGTCTCCACAGACTTCTGCTGCTGCCCAGTCTCCACAGACTTCTGCTGCTGCCCAGTCTCCACAGACTTCTGCTGCTGCCCAGTCTCCACAGACTTCTGCTGCTGCCCAGGCTCCACAGACTTCTGCTGCTGCCCAGGCTCCACAGATTTCTGCTGCTGCCCAGGCTCCACAGATTTCTGCTGCTGCCCAGCCTCCACAGACTTCTGCTGCTGCCCAGCTTCCACAGATTTCTGCTGCTGCCCAGTCTCCACAGATTTCTGCTGCTGCCCAGCCTCCACAGACTTCTGCTGCTGCCCAGGCTCCACAGATTTCTGCTGCTGCCCAGCCTCCACAGATTTCTGCTGCTGCCCAGCCTTCACAGACTTTTGCTGTTGCCCAGCCACTAGAGACTCCTGTAATCAACGCTCCTGATGCTTCCAAGACTGCGGTCTGCCCTGTTGGTACCAAGCCTGCGGCAGCGCCTGTTGTCTGCCAGTTTCCTGCTCTGTCTGAGACCTGCCAACTTGTTGTCCACTCTGATCCTGTCCAGTCTCCTCCTCAGCCTGATGATGCATGCCAGTTTCCGGCCAAGCCTGTTGGTGCCTGCCAGTCTCCTGTTCAGCCTGATCTTGCTCATTTTCCTGCCAAGACTGATGATCCTGTCCAGTCTGCTGTTCAGCCTGTTCCTGTCCGGTTTCCTGCTCAGCCTGATGATGCCTGCCAATCTCCTGCCAAGCCTGTTGGTGCCTGCCAGTTTCCTGCTCAGCCTGGTGATCCTCTCCAATCTCCTGCTCAGCCTGGTGATCCTCTCCAGCCTCCTGCTCAGCCTGGTGACCCTCTCCAGTCTCCTGCTCAGCCTGATGATCCTGTCCAGTCTCCTGCTCAGCCTGATGATCCTGTCCAGTCTCCTGCTCAGCCTGATGATCCTGTCCAGTCTCCTGCTCAGCCTGATGATCCTGTCCAGTCTCCTGCTCAGCCTGATGATCCTGTCCAGCCTTCTGCTCAGCCTGATGATCCTGTCCAGCCTTCTGCTCAGCCTGATGATCCTGTCCAGCCTTCTGCTCAGCCTGATGATCCTGTCCAGCCTTCTGCTCAGCCTGATGATCCTGTCCAGCCTTCTGCTCAGCCTGATGATCCTCTCCAGTCTCCTGCTCAGTCTGAAGATCCTGTCCAGTTTCCTGTCAAGCCTGATGATGCCTGTCAGTCTCCTGCTCAGCCTAATGATCCTGTCCAGTCCCCTGCCAAGCCTTATGCCTGCCAGTCTCCTGTCCAGCCTGATACATTACCTGATATCCTCCAGTTTCCTGAGATCCTGATTTCTACATTGCTCTCTGTCCAAAAAATGCTGGTCTGGATTTGGTTGGCATTATTTCCCTCCCTGCCCACCCAGGTTTGCCTTCTACTGCCTCCTGTATTTGTTGCTGCTTTCTGGGTCCTGCCTGATGTTGTACAGTCTTTTCTCCAACTTGCCATCCTGCCTGGACGTCTACAGCTTATGTTACAAGATCCAAAGATCAAGTTTTCAAAGTGTTTTCCCTCCCTGCCCACCCGAGCTTGGCCTCTGCGAACCACCTGGCCAATGTGTGGATTGTCTGCCTTCTTGTGGGACCCGGGCGGACATTTTCTAAAGACACTGTGGAGCGTCCTGAGGCCGCTCCTTCAGGGGGGGGTACTGTTACGATTCTTGTGGTATCATCTCTTGCCTGCTGGTGGTGGTATTGAGTTGGACTGCCCTGGACTTCCACTATCCACCAGCAGGTGGCTTATCATTGCATCTAAGGACTTGCAGTTCTTTGTATGGCCTGCAGAGGCCTCTAATGTGTCTCTGATCAACTACCGCACCAGCTGCTTCCTATTACATGGACTATATAAGTCTGCCTCTTCCTGCAAGTCATTGCCAGAACTTCCTATGTTACAGGTCTGAGTCTCTGGTCACCTCTGTTCCTGATACCTGGTTTCCTGTACCTGCTCTGTGATCTGATTACCTGCTGCTGAACCTCTGCTAGTCCTGACTCTGCTTCTGTCTATTCCTTTGTACCTTGCTTGTATCTGATTACCCGTTGCTGACTCTGTTATTCCGTTTTGACCTGTCTTTGCCTGCCCCCTTTGATACCGCGTTATTGTGTATATATATATTTGCTTGTACATATATATCTCCTGCATGCCGTTTGTAGATAGATAGATAGTCAGGGTTTTGGTTATATGTGTGCACACTGTTTTGTTTGGTTTGCGGGAGATTCACTGTATATATTGTTTGCATATGGTTGTATGTTGTTTGCATGATTTGGTCCTTAATAAAACACCTTTTTGCACATTCCTGTCTCAGTATCAGTGTTTCTGCAAACTGTGGTCATTCATTGCAATACCTGTTTATTGTTCCGTAACAAATTTGCATTGAAATGAAACAAATTTAATTGGCTGTTTGTGGCTCCACCCCCTTTCTGAAATTGAACCCTAGTCACCCAATGATCAACTGTACCAGGTTTGAGGCTTGTGCCATTTACAGTGCAAGAATGGCAGCAATGTAAATATTCCCCTGAAAAATCAATAGGTTAATTTTGATTGGCTTTTATAGACTCCACCCACCTTTCTGAATATTAATCCCAGTCACCTAATGACCAACTGTGCAAAGTTTGAGAACCCTACCATTAACAGTGTAAGAATCACTGCAGTTTACATTTTCCAGTGAAATTTGTATTTGTCTCCGCCCCCTTTTTGGTTATGGGAATAAAAAGTATCCTATACTTTATTCCAGGTAATGTACTATGTGTGTGCCAAATTTCATTCAAATCCGGCGTTCAGCCGTTTTTGCGTGATCGTGTAACAAACATCCAAACATCCGAAATTTCCCATTTATTCTATTAGTAGGATTTACAAAGTAGATTGAATTTTGTTTTGTTGATTTTACTCAGTGCCAGCCTAACAAGTGTCCCAGAGTTAGAAAAGGTCAATAGTTCATGTATTGTATCTCCATCTGCTCTCAGAAGTTTTATTCTGCCAGGAAAACTTTATGGGTATAATTTGCTTATCAGTGATCTTTACTATAAGACAAGACAGGACAGGAGCTGTCACTTCCATGCCTAAAAATTAACTCTTTCAGACAGCAAAATAGAGCAAGTAAAATAGCCCAGTTATTGATATGTTTTACACTGTGCATACATATGTTTATCTCATAATGTCACATGTCGCCTCAGATACGCTTTAATCAAGAAAATATAAGTAATGTAATGTAATGTATTTGTAATAGGGCATATTAAACACCTAGCACCCAACAGAATGTATCCCCAAATCACCTTGCATAGAAATGCAAATATGTGTCGCACTCAACCACTAGGAATGCGCTATGGGTAGATATAGAGATTCAAGGTAAAAAGAAAGAAAAGGTCTCCCCATATGAACAACACCACTCCAGGGTATATTCAAAAATATAACAAGTTTATTGGTATCAAAAACACACAACAGCTGTATGGACACACAATTAAAAACATTTAAAACCATCCACACTCCCTTGGGATCATAGGTATAATCTATATATATATAAAATCGGATGTATGTATGTATGTGTGTGTGTGTGTGTGTGTGTGTGTATGTGCGTGTGTGTGTATGTATGTGCGTGTGTGTGTATGTGCCGCAATCACGCGAAAACGGCTTGACCGATTTGATCGAAACTTGGTACACAGATCCCTTACTACCTGGGATGATATGTTCTGGGGGTCTCGTGTCCCCCCTGCACACCTGGACGGAGCTACAAACAGCAAATCAGATTCCACCCATTCAAGTCAATGGAAAAAATGTAAAAGTCTGCCATTCTCACAATAATCAAGCCAGAGTCCCCACACATGGCACAGTTGGTCACGTGGTGACCGAGGTTACAAATCCAGGAAAAGTGTGCAGAGCATAAAACAGCCAATCAAATTTCAGCCATTCATTTTAAATAGGAAAATGTAAACTGCAGCCATTCTTAGACTGTTAATCGGGTTCTCAAACTTGCCACACTTGGTCACTGGGTGAATGTGATTAAGATTTAAGAAAATGGGTGGAGCCTAAAACAGCCAATCAAAATGCACCTATTGATTTTCAAGGGGAATATTTAAACTGCTGCTATTCTTACACTTTTAATGGCGGAGGCTTCAAACTTGCTACAGTCGGTCATTGGGTGACTGGGGTCCAAATTCACAAAAGGGGCGGAGCCACATACAGCCAATCAGATTTCCTTGGTGGATAAACTGCTTCCATTCACACATTTTTGATGCCAGGAACCTGACAGCTCACAAACTTGGTCATTGAGTGACTGTGTGTCAAGGTTACAAAAAGTGGGCGGAGCCAAAACAACTTTTACTGGGAAAATGTAAACTGCAGCCATTCTTACACCGTTAATGGCAGGGTTCTCAAACTTTTCACAGTTGGTCATTGGGTGACAGATTAAGATTTTGGAAGGTGGGTGGAGCCTACAACAGCCAATAAAAATTCACCTTTTGATTTTCAAAGGGAATATTTCATCTGCTACCATTCTCATACTGTTAAAAGCAGATGCCTCAAACTTGGTACAGTTGGTCACTGGGTGACTAGGGTCCAAATTCAGGAAGGGGGCGGAGCCACAAACAGCCAGATTTGTTTATTTTTCAATGGGAATACACAAAGTATTGATACCAAGGACCCCAAAGCTGACAAACTTGATAATTGAGTGACTGTATGTCAAGGTTAGAAAAAGTGGGCGATGCCAACAACTTCATTTTTTACATTGCAGGATTCCCAAACTTTACACAATTGGCCACTGGGTGACTGGGATAAATATTCAGAAATGTGGGTGGAGCCTACAACAGCCAATCAAAATGTACCTATTGATTTTCAAGGGGAATATTCACATTGCTACCATTCTTACACTGTTAGTGGCAGAGACCTCAAACCTGATACCGTCAGTCATTGGGTGACTGGGGTCCAAATTCACTAAAGGGGTGGAGCCACAAACAGCCAATTAGATTTGTTAGATTGATTTCAGCCATTCTGTTATTGGCAGGGTTCTCAAACGTGACACACTGGGTGACTGGGACTAATATTCAGAAAAGTGGGCGGTGCCTACAGCAGCCAATTAAAATTCACCTTTTGATTTTCAAGGGGAATATTTACATTGCTGCCATTCATGCACTCTTAATGGCAGAGGCCTAACATCTGCTACAGTCACTGGGAGACTGGGGTTTAAATTCTGAAGGGAGCGGGCCAAAAACAGCCAATCAGATTTGTTTAACTTCAATGGTAAAATGCAACTTATTGATGCCAAAGACCCCACAGCTCATAAACTTGGTCATTGAGTGACTGTATGTCAGGGTTAGAAAAAGTGGGCGGAGCCAAAAACAACTAACTTTTTACATGGGGAAATGTAAACTGCAGCTTTTCTTACACTGTTAATGGCAGGGTTCTCAAACCTCACACAGTTGGTCACTGGGTGACTAGGATTAATATTCGGAAAAGTAGGTGGAGCCTACAAGAGCCAATCAAAATTCACCTATTGATTTTCAAGGGGAATATTGAAACTACAGCCATTCTCACACTGTTAATAGCAGAGGCCTCAAACCTGCTACAGTCGGTCGTTAATTGTTTGGGGTTCAAATTCAGTAAAGGGGCAGAGCCAAAAACAGCCAGATTTATTTGCTGGATAAACTGCTTCCATTAGCACAATTTTGATGCCAGGAACCCAAAAGCTCACAAACTTGGTCATTGAGTAGTGACTGTGTGTCAAGGTTACAAAAAGTGGGTGGAGTTAAAAACAGATTTTTCTGGGAAATTGTAAACTGCAGCCCTTCTTCACTGTTAATGGCAGGGTTCTCAAACTTAGCATAGCTGGTTACTGGGTGACTGGTATTAATATTCAGAAAAGTGGGTGGAGCCTAAAAATGCCAATCAAAAATCACATGTCACTTTTCAAGGAGAATATTAAAATTGCTGCCATTCTTGCACTGTTAATGGCACAAGCCTCAAACCTGGTACAGTTGGTCATTGGGTCACTGAGGTTCAAATTCAGAAAAGGAGACAGAGCGACAAACAGTGAGTCTGATTTGTTTCATTTCATGGGAAAATACAAATTATTGATGCCAAGGACCCCAAAACTCAGTAGTGACTTTGTGTCCAGGTTACAAAAAGTGGGCGGAGCCAAAAACAAATTTCACTGGGAAAGTGTAAACTGCAGCCCTTCCTACACTGTTTATTTCAGGGTTCCCAAACTTTGCCCAGATGGTCACTGAGTGACTGAAATTAATATTCAGGGAAGTGGGTGGAGCCTATAATAGCCAATCAAAATTCACCTGTTGATTTTCAAGTGGAATATTTAAATTGCTGCCATTTGTACTCTGTTAATAGCAGATGCCTCAAACCTGCTACAGTTGGTCATTGGGTGACTGGGGTTCAAATGCTAAAGAGGGGCGGAGCCACAAACAGCCTTTCTGATTTGTTTAATTTCTATGGGAATATACAAATTATTGATGCCAAGGACCCCAAAGCTCACAAACTTGTTCATTGAGTGTTTGTGTGTTAGGGTTAGAAAGTGGGCAAGGCCAACACCAGTCAAATACATACCCGGGCAACACCGGGTCATCAGTGGGTGGAGACAAACACAAATTTCACTGGAAAAATGTAAACTGCAGCCATTCTTACACTGTTAATGGCAGGGTTTTTAAACTTTGCACAGTTGGTCACTGGGTGACTGGGATTAATATTCAGAAAAGTGTGTGGAGCCTACAAAAGTGAATCACACTTCACCTGTTGATTTTCAAGGGGAATATTTAATTGCTACCATTCTTGAACTGTTAATGGCACAGGCCTCAAACCTGGTACAGTTGGTTATTGGGTGACTAGGGTTCAAATTCAGAAAAGGGGGTGGAGCCACACACAGCCAATAAGATTTGTTTCATTTCAATGCAGATTATTGATACCAAAGACCGCAAACCTCACAAACTTGGTCTGTGAGTAATTGTGTGTTATGGTTAGAAAAAGTAGGTGGAGCCAACACCAGCCAAATACATACCCGGGCAACGCCGGGCAATCAGCTAGTAATTACATATATATTATCATATATATTATCAGTATCACCTTGCAGGACCTTAATAGACACACACTTGTTATCAATTTGATACAGCGTGTGTTAAACCCGGGTTCAGCATAAAGTGCTAGGCAAAAAACTCAGTGTAAAAAGTGCAAACACAACAAAAAACACACATCAGTACATACAATGGCCATCTACAGTGGCTTGCAAAAGTATTCAGCCCCCTTGAAGTTTTCCACATTTTGTCACATTACTGTCACAAACATGAATCAATTTTATTGGAATTTCACGTGAAAGACCAATACAAAGTGGTGTACACGTGAGAAGTAGAACGAAAATCATACATTATTGCAAACAATTTTTACAAATCAATAACTGCAAAGTGGGGTGTGCGTAATTATTCGGCCCCCTTTGGTCTGAGTGCAGTCAGTTGCCCATAGACATTGCCTGATGAGTGCTAATGACTAAATAGAGTGCACCTGTATGTAATCTAAAGTCAGTACAAATACAGCTGCTCTGTGATGGCCTCAGAGGTTATCTAAGAGAATCTTGGGAGCAAAAACACCGTGTAGTCCTAAGAACACACCAGACAGGTCAGGGATAAAGTTATTGAGACATTTAAAGCAGGCTTAGGCTACAAAAAGATTTCCAAAGCCTTGAACGGCTTCAACAGAGCACTGTTCAAGTGATCATTCAGAAATGGAAGGAGTATGGTACAACTGTAAACCTACCAAGACAAGGCCGTCCGCCTAAACTCACAGGCCGAACAAGGAGAGTGCTAATCCGAAATGCAGTCAAGAGGCCCATGGTGACTCTGGACAAGCTGCAGAGATTTACAGCTCAGGTGGGGGAATCTGTCCATAGGACAACTATTAGTCATGTACTGCACAAAGTTGGCTCTTATGGAAGAGTGACAAGAAGAAAGCCATTGTTAACAGAAAAGCATAAGAAGTCCCGTTTGCAGTTTGCAACAAGCCATGTGGGGGACACAGCAAACATGTGGAAGAAGGTGCTCTGGTCGGATGAGACCAAAACGGAACTTTTTGGCCAAAATGCAAAACGCTATGTTTTGGCAGAAAACTAACACTGCACATCACTCTGAACACACCATCCCCACTATCAAATATGGTGGTGGCAGCATCATGCTCTGGGGTTGCTTCTCTTCAGCAGGGACAGGGAAGCTGGTCAAAGTTGATAGGAAGATGGATGGAGCCAAATACAAGGCAATCTTGGAAGAAAACCCTTGGAGTCTGAAAAAGACCTTCCCACAGCGGTGAACAAGCGCGTGCAGCGCGAAACGGTCGTCCGCAGGGAACCTCAGACCTGGCGCCCACTCAACCTGCTCTGACACCTGGCTACCATACAACTGTGAGTGCTTAACTTTTACCAATTAAAGAACCCTAACTGCAGTGCTGGCTCTGTCCTCTCTCTCCATGTTTGAAAAAGACTTGAGACTGCGGCGGAGGTTCACCTTCCAGCAGGACAACAACCCTAAACATAAAGCCAGGGCAACAATGGAATGGTTTAAAACAAAACTTATCCATGTGTTAGAATGGCCCAGTCAAAGTCCAGATCTAAATCCAATCAAGAATCTGTGGCAAGATCTGAAAACCGCTGTTCACAAATGCTATCCATCTAATTTGACTGAACTGGAGCTGTTTTGTAAAGAAGAATGGGCACGTATTTCAGTCTCTAGATGTGTAAAGCTGGTAGAGACATACCCTAAAAGACTGGCAGCTGTAATTGCAGCAAAAGGTGGTTCTACAAAGTATTGACTCAGTGGGCTGAATAATTACACACACCCCACTTTGCAGTTATTGATTTGTAAAAAATGTTTGGAATGATGTATGATTTTCGTTCCACTTCTCATGTGTACACCACTTTGTATTGGTCTTTCATGTGGAATTCCAATAAAATTGATTCATGTTTGTGTCAGTAATGTGACAAAATGTGGAAAACTTCAAGGGGGCCAAATACTTTTGCAAGCTACTGTATATTAAATGATGCTGGTAGTGGCTAGTGGGGTATAGGAAAACATATATATATACTTTACCCAGGTAGGACAAACCAGGATTCCCAAGGAGAGTGAGCATCTCAAGGTTTCAGAGTGGACGAGACCACCGGTTCCGCAGGACGTAACCCTGCTTCATCAAGTGTCTCGTCCTTGATGAAGCAGGGTTACGTCCTGTGGAACCGGTGGTCTTGTCCACTCTGAAACCTTGAGATGCTCACACTCTGCTTGGGAATCCTGATTTGTCCTACCTGGGAGAAGTATATACAGTATATGTTTTCCTATACCCCACTAGCCACTACCAGCATCATTTAATATAGATGGCCATTGTATGTACTGATGTGTGTTTTTTGTTGTGTTTGCACTTTTTACTCTGAGTTTTTTGCCTAGCACTTTATACTGAACCCGGGTTCAACACACACTGTATCAAATTGATAACAAGTGTGTGTCTACTAAGGTCCTGCCAGGTGATACTGATAATATATATGATAATATATATGTAATTATTAAACCTATGATCCCAAGGGAGTGTGGATGGTTTTAAATGTTTTTAATTGTGTGTCCATACAGCTGTTGTGTGTTTTTGATACCAATAAACTTGTTATATTTTTGAATATACCCTGGAGTGGTGCTGTTCATATGGAGAGACCTTTTCTTTCTTTTTACTGCAAATCACCTTGTGTTTAACCACTTGAGGACCTAGGGCTTTACCCCCCTTAAGGACCGGCCACTTTTTTTCCATTCAGACCACTGCAGCTTTCACGGTTTATTGCTCGCTCATACAACCTACCACCTAAATGAATTTTGGCTCCTTTTCTTGTCACTAATAAAGCTTTCTTTTGATGCTATTTGATTGCTCCTGCGATTTTTACTTTTTATTATATTCATCAAAAAAGACATGAATTTTGGCAAAAAAATGATTTTTTTAACTTTCTGTGCTGACAGTTTTCAAATAAAGTAAAATTTCTGTATACATGCAGCGCGAAAAATGTGGACAAACATGTTTTTGATAAAAAAAAAACCATTCAGTGTATATTTATTGGTTTGGGTAAAAGTTATAGCGTTTACAAACTATGGTGCCAAAAGTGAATTTTCCCATTTTCAAGCATCTCTGACTTTTCTGACCCCCTGTCATGTTTCATGAGGGGCTAGAATTCCAGGATAGTATAAATACCCCCCAAATGACCCCATTTTGGAAAGAAGACATCCCAAAGTATTCACTGAGAGGCATAGTGAGTTCATAGAAGATATTATTTTTTGTCACAAGTAAGCGGAAAATGACACTTTGTGAGGAAAAAAAAAAAAAAAAAAGTTTCCATTTCTTCTAACTTGCGACAAAAAAAAATGAAATCTGCCACGGACTCACCATGCCCCTCTCTGAATACCTTGAAGGGTCTACTTTCCAAAATGGGATCATTTGTGGGGTGTGTTTACTGTCCTGACATTTTGGGGGGTGCTAAATTGTAAGCACCCCTGTAAAGCCTAAAGGTGCTCATTGGACTTTGGACCCCTTAGCGCAGTTAGGCTGCAAAAAAGTGCCACACATGTGGTATTGCCGTACTCAGGAGAAGTAGTATAATGTGTTTTGGGGTGTATTTTTACACATACCCATGCTGGGTGGGAGAAATATCTCTGTAAATGACAATTTGTTAATTTTTTTTACACACAATTGTCCATTTACAGAGATATTTCTCCCACTCAGCATGGGTATGTGTAAAAATACACCACAAAACACATTATACTACTTCTCCTGAGTACGGCGATACCACATGTGTGGCACTTTTTTGCACCCTAACTGCGCTAAAGGGCCCAAAGTCCAATGAGTACCTTTAGGATTTCACAGGTCATTTTGAGAAATTTCGTTTCAAGACTACTCCTCACGGTTTAGGGCCCCTAAAATGCCAGGGCAGTATAGGAACCCCACAAATGACCCCATTTTAGAAAGAAGACACCCCAAGGTATTCCGTTAGTAGTATGGCGAGTTCATAGAAGATTTTATTTTTTGTCACAAGTTAGCGGAAAATGACACTTTGTGAAAAAACACAATTAAAATCAATTTCCGCTAACTTTTGACAAAAAATAAAATCTTCTATGAACTCACCATACTCCTAACGGAATACCTTGGGGTGTCTTCTTTCTAAAATGGGGTCATTTGTGGGGTTCCTATACTGCCCTGGCATTTTAGGGGCCCTAAACCGTGAGGAGTAGTCTTGAAACCAAATGTCGCAAAATGACCTGTGAAATCCTAAAGGTACTCATTGGACTTTGGGCCCTTTAGCGCAGTTAGGGTGCAAAAAAGTGCCACACATGTGGTATCGCCATACTCGGGAGAAGTAGTACAATGTGTTTTGGGGTGTATTTTTACACATACCCATGCTGGGTGGGAGAAATACCTCTGTAAATGGACAATTGTGTGTAAAAAAAATCAAAAGATTGTCATTTACAGAGGTATTTCTCCCACCCAGCATGGGTATGTGTAAAAATACACCCCAAAACACATTGTACTACTTCTCCCGAGTACGGCGATACCACATGTGTGGCACTTTTTTGCACCCTAACTGCACTAAGGGGCCCAAAGTCCAATGAGTACCTTTAGGATTTCACAGGTCATTTTTGTTTCAAGACTACTCCTCACGGTTTAGGGCCCCTAAAATGCCAGGGCAGTATAGGAACCCCACTAATGACCCCATTTTAGAAAGAAGACACCCCAAGGTATTCCGTTAGGAGTATGGTGAGTTCATAGAAGTTTTTATTTTTTTGTCACAAGTTAGCGGAAATTGATTTTAATAGTTTTTTTTCACAAAGTGTCATTTTCCGCTAACTTGTGACAAAAAATAAAATCTTCTATGAACTCACCATACTCCGTACGGAATACCTTTGGGTGTCTTCTTTCTAGAATGGGGTCATTTGTGGGGTTCCTATACTGCCCTGGCATTTTAGGGGCCCTAAACCGTGAGGAGTAGTCTTGAAACCAAATGTCGCAAAATGACCTGTGAAATCCTAAAGGTACTCATTGGACTTTGGGCCCCTTAGCGTACTTAGGGTGTAAAAAAGTGCCACACATGTGGTACCGCTGTACTCAGGAGAAGTAGTATAATGCGTTTTGGGGTGTATTTTTACACATACCCATGCTAAGTGGGAGAAATATCTCTGTAAATGACAATTGTTTGATTTTTTTACACACAATTGTCCATTTACATAGAAATTTCTCCCACCCAGCATGGGTATGTGTAAAAATACACCCCAAAACACATTATACTACTTTTCCTGAGTACGGCGGTACCACATGTGTGACACTTTTTTGCAGCCTAGGTGCGCTAAGGGGCCCAACGTCCTATTCACAGGTCATTTTGAAGCATTTGTTTTCTAGACTACTCCTCGCGGTTTAGGGCCCCTAAAATGCCAGGGCAGTATAGGAACCCCACAAGTGACCCCATTTTAGAAAGAAGACACCCCAAGGTATTCCGTTAGGTGTATGGCGAGTTCATAGAAGATTTTATTTTTTGTCACAAGTTAGTGAAAAATGACACTTTGTGAAAAAAAACCAATAAAAATTAATTTCCGCTAACTTTTGACAAAAAATTAAATCTTCTATGAACTCGTCATACACCTAACATAATACCTTGGGGTGTCTTTTTTTTCTAAAATGGGGTCACTTGTGGGGTTCCTATACCGCCCTGGCATTTTACAGGCCCAAAACCGTGAGTAGTCTGGAAACCAAATGTCTCAAAATGACTGTTCAGGGGTATAAGCATCTGCAAATTTTGATGACAGGTGGTCTATGAGGGGGCGAATTTTGTGGAACCGGTCATAAGCAGGGTGGCCTTTTAGATGACAGGTTGTATTAGGCCTGATCTGATGGATAGGAGTGCTAGGGGGGTGACAGGAGGTGATTGATGGGTGTCTCAGGGGGTGGTTAGAGGGGAAAATAGATGCAATCCATGCACTGGGGAGGTGATCGGAAGGGGGTCTGAGGGTTTGGCCGAGTGATCAGGAGCCCACACGGGGCAAATTGGGGCCTGATCTGATGGGTAGGTGTGCTAGGGGGTGACAGGAGGTGATTGATGGGTGTCTCAAGGTGTGATTAGAGGGGGGAATGGATGCAAGCAATGCACTGGCGAGGTGATCAGGGCTGGGGTCTGAGGGCATTCTGAGGGTGTGGGCGGGTGATTGAGTGCCCTAGGGGCAGATAGGGGTCTAATCTGATAGGTAGCAGTGACAGGGGGTGATTGATGGGTAATTAGTGGGTGTTTAGGGTAGAGAATAGATGGAAACACTGCGCTTGGGTGGTGATCTGATGTCGGATCTGCGGGCGATCTATTGGTGTGGGTGGGTGATCAGTTTGCCCGCAAGGGGCAGGTTAGGGGCTGATTGATGGGTGGCAGTGACAGGGGGTGATTGATGGGTGGCAGTGACAGGGGGTGATTGATGGGTGGCAGTGACAGGGGGTGATTGATGGGTGATTGATAGGTGATTGACAGGTAATCAGTGGGTTATTACAGGGGAGAACAGATGTAAATATTGCACTGGCGAATTGATAAGGGGGGGTCTGAGGGCAATCTGAGCGTGTAGGCGGGCGATTGGGTGCCCGCAAGGGGCAGATTAGGGTCTGATCTAATAGGTAACAGTGACAGGTGGTGATAGGGAGTGATTGATGGGTAATTAGTGGGTGTTTAGAGGAGAGAATAGATGGAAACACTGCGCTTGGGTGGTGATCTGATGTCGGATCTGCGGGCGATCTATTGGTGTGGGTGGGTGATCAGATTGCCCGCAAGGGGCAGGTTAGGGGCTGATTGTTGGGTGGCAGTGACAGGGGGTGATTGATGGGTGATAGGTGATTGGCAGGTGATTGACAGGTGATCAGTGGGTTATTACAGGGAAGGACAGATGTAATTAATGCACTGGCGAATTGATAAGGGGGGGGGGGGGTCTGAGGGCAATCTGAGCGTGTGGGCGGGTGATTGGGTGCCCGCAAGGGGCAGATTAGGGTCTGATCTGATAGGTAACAGTGACAGGTGGTGATAGGGGGTGATTGATGGGTAATTAGTGGGTGTTTAGAGAAGATAACAGATGTAAACGATACATTTGGGAGGTAATCTGACGGCGGGTTTGCGGGCGATCTAATGGTGTGGGTGGGTGATCAGATTGCCCGCAAGGGGCAGGTTAGGGGCTGATTGATGGGTGGCAGTGACAGGGGGTGACAGGGGGTGATTGATGGGTGATAGGTGATTGGCAGGTGATTGACAGGTGATCAGTGGGTTATTACAGGGAAGAACAGATGTAATTAATGCACTGGTGAATTGATAAGGGGGGGTCAGAGGGCAATCTGAGCGTGTGGGCGGGTGATTGGGTGCCCGCAAGGGGCAGATTAGGGTCTGATCTGATAGGTAAAAGTGACAAGTGGTGATAGGGGGTGATTGATGGGTGATTGATGGGTAATTAGTGGGTGTTTAGAGGAGAGAATAGATGTAAACAATGGATTTGGGAGGTGATCTGATGTCGGATCTGTGGGCGATCTATTGGTGTGGGGGGGTGATCAGATTGCCCGCAAGGGGCAGGTTAGGGGCTGATTGATGGGTGGCAGTGACAGGGGGTGATTGACGGGTGATTGATGGGTGATTGACGGGTGATTGACAGGTGATTGACAGGTGATTGACAGGTGATCAGGGGGATAGATGCATACAGTAAACAGGGGGGGTGGTCTGGGGGGGGGGTCTGGGGAGAATCTGAGGGGTGGGGGGTGATCAGGAGGGGGCAGGGAGCAGGGGGGGGGGGGATAAAAAAAAAATAGCGTTGACAGATAGTGACAGGGAGTGATTGATGGGTGATTAGGGGGGTGATTGGGTGCAAACAGGGGTCTGGGGGGTGGGCAGGGGGGGGGTCTGATGGGTGCTGTGGGCGATCTGGGGCAGGGGGGGGAGAAATCAGTGTGCTTGGGTGCAGACTAGGGTGGCTGCAGCCTGCCCTGGTGGTCCCTCGGACACTGGGACCACCAGGGCAGGAGGCAGCATGTATAATACACTTTGTAAACATTACAAAGTGTATTATACACTTTGTATGCGGCGATCGCGGGGTTAACATCCCGCCGGCGCTTCCGTATAGCCGGCGGGATGTTGCGGCGAGCGAACGGTGACAGGCGCCGGCGGAGGATCGCGTCACGGATGACGCGATCGCTCCGCCCATGCCCTTAAATGGACCGCCGCCTCTGTGGGTGAGGCCGTCCTGCAGGGCTCCACTTCCCCGCCGCCCCTGTGTAGTGGGCGGTCGGGAAGTGGTTAAGAGTGTGTGGCAGACTAGGCTCTACATCCCATATATTCTATCAATGTAGGATAGCCAGGTTTTTGTTTACCCTGAATATTTGGTTTCTATTTCAATGAGGTTGGTTATTGCATTTACTCAGGCCTGCTTTATAAAACAAACCCTGTACTACCCAGAGCTTTTAAATGACTAAAGCAGGCCTTTGTGATTGCAGATCACACACATAGGGCCTGATTCACAAAGTGGTGCAAAGTGTTTGCACGCGAGTGAAAACCCCTTTATCACGCCTAAACTCAGTTTAGGCATGATAAGAAGAAACTCGCGCGAAGTTCCGGGTGCTGCGCGCGTGCCTGCGCGCGGAAAATTCGCGCGAGTTTCTTCTTATCATGCCTAAGCTCCCATTAAGCCCTATGGGACTTGCGGTAGCTTCGCGCGTACGTGCGGTAGCTTCGCGCGAGTTAGAGCACAAAGCGGTGATAACTTTGCTAGTGCAAAGGTTATCACGCCTAAAGTCTTTTAGGCATGATAACTGAGTTATCACCGCTTTGTGAATCGAGCCCATAGTGTTGAGACGAAATTTTCCACATTTCGTGTTTCCTTAACCACTTCCCGACCGCCCACTACACAGGGGCGGCGGGGAAGTGGAGCCCTGCAGGACGGCCTCACCCACAGAGGCGGCGGTCCATTTAAGGGCATGGGCGGAGCGATCGCGTCATCCGTGACGCGATCCTCCGCCGGCGCCTGTCACCGCTCGCTCGCCGCAACATCCCGCCGGCTATACGGAAGCGCCGGCGGGATGTTAACCCCGCGATCGCCGCATACAAAGTGTATAATACACTTTGTAATGTTTACAAAGTGTATTATACAGGCTGCCTCCTGCCCTGGTGGTCCCAGTGTCCGAGGGACCACCAGGGCAGGCTGCAGCCACCCTAGTCTGCACCCAAGCACACTGATTTCTCCCTCCCCTGCCCCAGATCGCCCACAGCACCCATCAGACCCCCCCCTGCCCACCCCCCAGACCCCTGTTTGCACCCAATCACCCCCCTAATCACCCATCAATCACTCCCTGTCACTATCTGTCAACGCTATTTTTTTTTTATCCCCCCCCCTGCTCCCTGCCCCCTCCTGATCACCCCCCACCCCTCAGATTCTCCCCAGACCCCCCCCCCCAGACCACCCCCCCCCCTGTTTACTGTATGCATCTATCCCCCTGATCACCTGTCAATCACCTGTCAATCACCCGTCAATCACCCGTCAATCACCCGTCAATCACCCCCTGTCACTGCCACCCATCAATCAGCCCCTAACCTGCCCCTTGCGGGCAATCTGATCACCCCCCCACACCAATAGATCGCCCACAGATCCGACATCAGATCACCTCCCAAATCCATTGTTTACATCTATTCTCTCCTCTAAACACCCACTAATTACCCATCAATCACCCATCAATCACCCCCTATCACCACCTGTCACTGTTACCTATCAGATCAGACCCTAATCTGCCCCTTGCGGGCACCCAATCACCTGCCTACACGCTCAGATTGCCCTCAGACCCCCCCTTATCAATTCGCCAGTGCATTAATTACATCTGTTCTTCCCTGTAATAACCCACTGATCACCTGTCAATCACCTGCCAATCACCTATCACCCATCAATCACCCCCTGTCACTGCCACCCATCAATCAGCCCCTAACCTGCCCCTTGCGGGCAATCTGATCACCCACCCACACCATTAGATCGCCCGCAAACCCGCCGTCAGATTACCTCCCAAATGTATCGTTTACATCTGTTATCTTCTCTAAACACCCACTAATTACCCATCAATCACCCATCAATCACCCCCTATCACCACCTGTCACTTTTACCTATCAGATCAGACCCTAATCTGCCCCTTGCGGGCACCCAATCACCCGCCCACACGCTCAGATTGCCCTCTGACCCCCCCCCCCCCCCTTATCAATTCGCCAGTGCATTAATTACATCTGTCCTTCCCTGTAATAACCCACTGATCACCTGTCAATCACCTGCCAATCACCTATCACCCATCAATCACCCCCTGTCACTGCCACCCAACAATCAGCCCCTAACCTGCCCCTTGCGGGCAAACTGATCACCCACCCACACCAATAGATCGCCCGCAGATCTGACATCAGATCACCACCCAAGCGCAGTGTTTCCATCTATTCTCTCCTCTAAACACCCACTAATTACCCATCAATCACCCATCAATCACCCCCTATCACCACCTGTCACTGTTACCCATCAGATCAGACCCTAATCTGCCCCTTGCGGGCACCCAATCGCCCGCCTACAATCTCAGATTGCCCTCAGACCCCCCCTTATCAATTCGCCCATCAATCACCCCCTGTCACTGCCACCCATCAATCACCCGCTGTCACTGACACCCATCAATCAGCCCCTAACCTGCCCCTTGTGGGCAAACTGATCACCCACCCACACCAATAGATCGCCCGCAGATCCGACAACAGATCACCACCCAAGCGCAGTGTTTCCATCTATTCTCTACCCTAAACACCCACTAATTACCCATCAATCACCCCCTGTCACTGCTACCTATCAGATTAGACCCCTATCTGCCCCTAGGGCACTCAATCACCCGCCCACACCCTCAGAATGCCCTCAGACCCCAGCCCTGATCACCTCGCCAGTGCATTGCTTGCATCTATTCTCCCCTCTAATCACACCTTGAGACACCCAAAAATCACCTCCTGTCACCCCCTAGCACACCTACCCATCAGATCAGGCCCCAATTTGCCCCGTGTGGGCTCCTGATCACTCGGCCAAACCCTCAGACCCCCTTCCGATCACCTCCCCAGTGCATTGATTGCATCTATTTTCCCCTCTAACCACCCCCTGAGACACCCATCAATCACCTCCTGTCACCCCCCTAGCACTCCAATCCATCAGATCAGGCCCAATACAACCTGTCATCTAAAAGGCCACCCTGCTTATGACCGGTTCCACAAAATTCACCCCCTCATAGACCACCTGTCATCAAAATTTGCAGATGCTTATACCCCTGAACAGTCATTTTGAGACATTTGGTTTCCAGACTACTCACGGTTTTGGGCCTGTAAAATGCCAGGGCGGTATAGGAACCCCACAAGTGACCCCATTTTAGAAAAAAAAGACACCCCAAGGTATTATGTTAGGTGTATGACGAGTTCATAGAAGATTTTATTTTTTGTCAAAAGTTAGCGGAAAATAATTTTTATTGGTTTTTTTTCACAAAGTGTCATTTTTCACTAACTTGTGACAAAAAATAAAATCTTCTATGAACTTGCCATACACCTAACGGAATACCTTGGGGTGTCTTCTTTCTAAAATGGGGTCACTTGTGGGGTTCCTATACTGCCCTGGCATTTTAGGGGCCCTAAACCGCGAGGAGTAGTCTAGAAAACAAATGCTTCAAAATGACCTGTGAATAGGACGTTGGGCCCCTTAGCGCACCTAGGCTGCAAAAAAGTGTCACACATGTGGTAACGCCGTACTCAGGAAAAGTAGTATAATGTGTTTTGGGGTGTATTTTTACACATACCCATGCTGGGTGGGAGAAATTTCTATGTAAATGGACAATTGTGTGTAAAAAAATCAAACAATTGTCATTTACAGAGATATTTCTCCCACTTAGCATGGGTATGTGTAAAAATACACCCCAAAACGCATTATACTACTTCTCCTGAGTACAGCGGTACCACATGTGTGGCACTTTTTTACACCCTAAGTACGCTAAGGGGCCCAAAGTCCAATGAGTACCTTTAGGATTTCACAGGTCATTTTGCGACATTTGGTTTCAAGACTACTCCTCACGGTTTAGGGCCCCTAAAATGCCAGGGCAGTATAGGAACCCCACAAATGACCCCATTCTAGAAAGAAGACACCCAAAGGTATTCCGTACGGAGTATGGTGAGTTCATAGAAGATTTTATTTTTTGTCACAAGTTAGCGGAAAATGACACTTTGTGAAAAAAAACTATTAAAATCAATTTCCGCTAACTTGTGACAAAAAATAAAATCTTCTATGAACTCGCCATACTACTAACGGAATACCTTGGGGTGTCTTCTTTCTAAAATGGGGTCATTTGTGGGGTTCCTATACTGCCCTGGCATTTTAGGGGCCCTAAACCGTGAGGAGTAGTCTTGAAACGAAATTTCTCAAAATGACCTGTGAAATCTTAAAGGTACTCATTGGACTTTGGCCCTTTAGCGCAGTTAGGGTGCAAAAAAGTGCCACACATGTGGTATCGCCGTACTCAGGAGAAGTAGTATAATGTGTTTTGTGGTGTATTTTTACACATACCCATGCTGAGTGGGAGAAATATCTCTGTAAATGGACAATTGTGTGTAAAAAAAATTAACAAATTGTCATTTACAGAGATATTTCTCCCACCCAGCATGGGTATGTGTAAAAATACACCCCAAAACACATTATACTACTTCTCCTGAGTATGGCAATACCACATGTGTGGCACTTTTTTGCAGCCTAACTGCGCTAAGGGTCCAAAGTCCAATGAGCACCTTTAGGCTTTACAGGGGTGCTTACAATTTAGCACCCCCCAAAATGTCAGGACCGTAAACACACCCCACAAATGATCCCATTTTGGAAAGTAGACCCTTCAAGGTATTCAGAGAGGGGCATGGTGAGTCCGTGGCAGATTTCATTTTTTTTTGTCGCAAGTTAGAAGAAATGGAAACTTTTTTTTTTTTTTTTTTTCTCACAAAGTGTCATTTTCCGCTTACTTGTGACAAAAAATAATATCTTCTATGAACTCACTATGCCTCTCAGTGAATACTTTGGGATGTCTTCTTTCCAAAATGGGGTCATTTGGGGGGTATTTATACTATCCTGGAATTCTAGCCCCTCATGAAACATGACAGGGGGTCAGAAAAGTCAGAGATGCTTGAAAATGGGAAAATTCACTTTTTGCACCATAGTTTGTAAACGCTATAACTTTTACCCAAACCAATAAATATACACTGAATGGGTTTTTTTTTATCAAAAACATGTTTGTCCACATTTTTCGCGCTGCATGTATACAGAAATTTTACTTTATTTGAAAAATGTCAGCACAGAAAGTTAAAAAAATCATTTTTTTGCCAAAATTCATGTCTTTTTTGATGAATATAATAAAAAGTAAAAATCGCAGGAGCAATCAAATATCCCCAAAAGAAAGCTGTATTAGTGACAAGAAAAGGAGCCAAAATTCATTTAGGTGGTAGGTTGTATGAGCGAGCAATAAACCGTGAAAGCTGCAGTGGTCTGAATGGAAAAAAAGTGGCCGGTCCTTAAGGGGTAGAAAGCCCTAGGTCCTCAAGTGGTTAATTACGGACGCAAATTTTGCCGCTACGACACGAATTCATAATTTTGTAATTGCCATACAAACTGTAATTCGGAATTCCTTAAGCAAAATTTTGATTTCGTAATTTTGTGTTTCGTTGCAAAATTGGTGTTTAACGGGAAATTTAGTAATTTCATGTTTTCTATAGAAACAAAGCTATTTTAGTTACAAAAATGGACGTAATTTCGTTTCTAATAGTAATTATGCGCATTTAGGTAATGACTAAACTCAGGAAAGTCACTCATTGATTGCATCTGTCCTGGAGGGTAGAAAAAAGAGGGGACGGGGAGACACCGGGAGCCCAATCTGGTGTAGTATCTTACGTGTGGTTACTTCGGATAGTAAAGGATGATCAAAATATACTCACAAAGCTGGGTTGCGTATAGGGCAACCAGTCTACACGCGCATGTGGGGAAGTACCGTCCCCACTCGGCCTTGTGAGGTACTCTCAGTGGTCGCAGCTCCTCTGAAAAAGAATGCCACCTGCCAGGTGGTGACCCCTACTCCTTGGAGGAGGGGGTTTAATGCAACGCGGGGGGTAGGAGGCGCCCTATTGGGTACTATCAGCACCGCACTTTCGTCTGAGATGGGCAATTTAGCGGATAGACCAATGGTCAAATCAATAAATATACTGTTCGAAAATGGTATGTGCTCCTAATACAGAGGATATTAGTATCTGTTCAAGTGATTTAATTGGTAGTTCATTATAGCAATCAATATCATCTGGAACGATCCTACCTTAGTAAGTAGTCATTCCGTATTGGTTGTAAGAGAAAACAATCTTTATTGGAGCACTTAAAATATGACTACGCGTTTCGCGGTTCTTGCCCCTTGGCAAGAGGACGTGTAGGAGTTTGAGACACACGGCTGTGAGAGGCACGATACACGACCTGATGAAGCGGTCTCGAACCGCGAAACGCGTAGTCATATTTTAAGTGCTCCAATAAAGATTGTTTTCTCTTACAACCATTACGGAATGACTACTTACTAAGGTAGGATCGTTCCAGATGATATTGATTGCTATAATGAACTACCAATTAAATCACTTGAACAGATACTAATATCCTCTGTATTAGGAGCACATACCATTTTCGAACAGTATATTTATTGATTTGACCATTGGTCTATCCGCTAAATTGCCCATCTCAGACGAAAGTGCGGTGCTGATAGTACCCAATAGGGCGCCTCCTACCCCCCGCGACTCATTGATTGCAATTACTTTTTGCAATTACTGATAATGCAAAGGCCCCTGCACATGCTGTCGCTTTAAATGTATCAGGAGGCTCTATCTGCAGCCACTTCTAAGACAGGTGCTCTTTGGCATGGTACACTTAGCTTTTATGTTGAGACACTTGGTTTTGGGTCTTGCAATATCTGATAATGCAAAGGTCCCTGCACATGCTGTTGCTTTAAATGTATCAGGAGGCTTTACCTGCAGCCACTTCTAAGACAGGTGCTCTTTGTCAAGATGCACTTAGTGATCATGCATGCTGAGAGAGACACTTGGTTTTGGGCTTTGCAATATCTGATAATGCAAAGGTACCTGCAAATGCTGCCGCTTTAAATGTATCAGGAGCCTCTGGACTGGAACACAATTTTGAGAAAGGTCGAATGTGTGTGTTAAACACAATTTCCTGATTTGTTTGTGTTATGTAAATGATCGTAATTACGAAAAAAATATCGTAATTACAAAAATACCCATATGCACGAAATTTCACGTAATTTCGTGAAATTCATGAAATTTCAATTACGGCCATAATCGTAATTTCGCGAATTACACTAAATTTTGTGAAATTTTGCGTAATCACAATTGGGTCATTGCGCTCATCACTACACACACAAGCCCACTCACTAAATGCCCAGATTCAAAATGTGCACATACAGATTACACAACCACACAAATAGATCACACAACAACCCATACAGATCATGCAGTCACCCATACAGCTCACACAGCCACACATACAGCTCACACAGCCACACATACATCTCACACAACTACACATGCAGCTCACACAGCCACACACGCAGCTCACACAGCCACACACGCAGCTCACACAGTCACACACACAGCTCACACAGTCATACACACAGCTCACACAGTCACACATACAGCTCACACAGCCACACACGCAGCTCACACAGCCACACACGCTGCTCACACAGTCACACACACAGCTCACACAGCCATACACACAGCTCACACATACAGCTCACACAACCACACACAGGGCCGGCCTTTGACCTGAGCGACCGGTGCAATCGCTCAGGGCGCCGGCTTCCAGGGGGCGCTCCTGCCACTTGGCTGCATGTGTTTTTTTTTAATACGGAGCCCCGGCTGGGTCCGTCTCACTCCGCTCCGCCCCGCCCCCTAGTGCCACTGCTGGGGGTGATGGGGCATGGGGGGCAAACATGCCCGTGCGGCCACCGTGATGGAGGGGGGAGCCGCAGCCGGGGGAGGGCAGCCCGACCTCTCCCTCCCTTCCTCTCCGGGCCACCCTCCGTGCTCCCCCCTCAGACTGCAGCAGAGAGAACAACTCACCTCCCTGGTTCCGGTCGCCGGCGCCTCTCACTTGCCGCTGGTCTCCTCTTATACATAGTAACTGATGCACACTAAACTTCCTGCTTAACAGGAAGTTTAGTGTGTATCAGTAACTATGTACAGTAGAAGAGGAGACCAGCGGCAAGTGAGAGGCGCCGGCGACCGGAACCAGGGAGGTGAGTTGTTCTCTCTGCTGCAGTCTGAGGGGGGAGCACGGAGGGTGGCCCGGAGAGGAAGGGAGGGAGAGGTCGGACTGCCCCCCCCCGCGGCTGCGGCTCCCCCCTCCATCATGGGGGGCACCTACCTAACCTATCCTGGGGCAGCTACCTATCTAACCTATCCTGGGGGGCACCTACCTATCTAACCTATCCTGGGGGGCACCTACCTATTTAACCTATCCTGGGGGGCACCTATCTATCTAATCTATTCTGGGGGGCACCTACCTATCTAACCTATCCTGGGGGGCACCTATCTATCTAATCTATACTGGGGGGCAGCTACCTATCTAACCTATCCTGGGGGCACCTACCTAATCTAACCTATCCTGGGGGGCACCTACCTATCTAACCTATCCTGGGGGGCACCTACCTAATCTAACCTATCCTGGGGGGCACCTACCTATCTAACCTATCCTGGGGGGCACCTACCTATCTAACCTATCCTGGGGGGCACCTACCTATTTAACCTATCCTGGGGGCACCTATCTATCTAATCTATACTGGGGGGCACTAACCTATCCTGGGGGGCACCTACCTATCTAACCTATCCTGGGGGCACCTATCTATCTAATCTATACTGGGGGCAGCTACCTATCTAGCCAATACTGGGGGCACCTACCTATCTAACCTATCCTGGGGGGCACCTACCTATTTAACCTATCCTGGGGGGCACCTATCTATCTAATCTATACTGGGGGGCACCTACCTATCTAACCTATCCTGGGGGGCACCTATCTATCTAATCTATACTGGGGGGCAGCTACCTATCTAACCTATCCTAGGGGCACCTACCTAATCTAACCTATCCTGGGGGGCACCTACCTATCTAACCTATCCTGGGGGGCACCTACCTATCTAACCTATCCTGGGGGGCACCTACCTATCTAACCTATCCTGGGGGGCACCTATCTATCTAATCTATACTGGGGGCAGCTACCTATCTAGCCAATACTGGGGGCACCTACCTATCTAACCTATCCTGGGGGGCACCTACCTATCTAACCTATCCTGGGGGGCACCTATCTATCTAATCTATACTGGGGGCAGCTACCTATCTAGCCAATACTGGGGGCACCTACCTATCTAGCCAATACTGGGGGCACCTACCTATCTAACCTATACTGGGGGCAGCTACCTATCTAATCTATACTGGGGGGCAGCTACCTATCTAACCTATCCTAGGGGCACCTACCTAATCTAACCTATCCTGGGGGGCACCTACCTATCTAACCTATCCTGGGGGGCACCTACCTATCTAACCTATCCTGGGGGGCACCTATCTATCTAATCTATACTGGGGGCAGCTACCTATCTAGCCAATACTGGGGGCACCTACCTATCTAACCTATCCTGGGGGGCACCTACCTATCTAACCTATCCTGGGGGGCACCTACCTATCTAACCTATCCTGGGGGGCACCTATCTATCTAATCTATACTGGGGGCAGCTACCTATCTAGCCAATACTGGGGGCACCTACCTATCTAGCCAATACTGGGGGCACCTACCTATCTAACCTATACTGGGGGCAGCTACCTATCTAATCTATACTGGGGGCAGCTACCTATCTAACCTACGCTGGGGGAAGCTACCTATCTAACCAATACTGGGAGCAGCTACCTATCTAACCTATACTGGGGGCAGCTACCTATCTAACCTATACTGGGGGCAGCTACCTATCTAATCTATACTGGGGGCAGCTACCTATCTAACCTATACTGGGGGAAGCTACCTATCTAATCTATACTGGGGGCAGCTACCTATCTAACCTATACTGGGAGCAGCTACCTATCTAGCCAATACTGGGGGTACCTACCTATCTAACCTATACTGGGGCAGCTACCTATCTAATCTATACTGGGGGCAGCTACCTATTTAACCTATACTGGGGGCAGCTACCTATCTAATCTATACTGGGGGCAGCTACCTATCTAATCTATACTGGGGGCAGCTACCTATCTAATCTATACTGGGGGCAGCTACCTATCTAATCTATACTGGGGGTATCTACTTATCTAATCTATACTGGGGGCAGTTACCTATCTAA
Organism: Hyperolius riggenbachi; assembly: GCF_040937935.1. NCBI lineage: Eukaryota > Metazoa > Chordata > Amphibia > Anura > Hyperoliidae > Hyperolius > Hyperolius riggenbachi. Next base: position 263,733,997 of record NC_090651.1, on the reverse strand, counting down.
TCTATACTGGGGCAGCTACCTATCTAACCTATACACTGGGGGCAGCTACCTATCTAATCTATAGCTGGGACAAATGCCTATCTAACCTATACTGGGGCAAGTATACTGGCTACCTATACTGGGGGCACCTACATGGCTAACCTATACTGGGGGGGATCTATAGCTGGCTACCTTTACTGGATCACCTATGCCTGGCTACCTATACTGGGGGGGACTTATAGCTATATGTCAGGAATCAGGATGGACGGAGGCACGCTGAGCCTCAGGCTGCTGCAGAGAAGCGCGCAGCACGTGTGCCACTCAGCCCTGTGACAATGTCCTGAGTGACGACGAGTCCTTCTCCTCTCCTGCTCCCTGAATCCTGGCACCTACACTGGCACTAAGTCTGCAGACTGCTCTGCAGACAGTAAGAAGAGAAGACTGACCAGCAAAGAGTAAGGCTCCCCAACCTCCCTACGCTAAAGGGGGAATATGCTTCTGCTGCTAGATAAACTAATGGGGGGGATCTGCTGCCTAAATACACTAAAAGGGGTGCGCTCACACGCGAAGAGGATGAATTTGGGGGGGGGGGGGGGGGCACCAAAATCTGGTTACGCTCAGGGCGCTGTGAAACCTAAGGCCGGCCCTGACCACACATGCAGCTCACACAACCACACCTACACAGATCACAAAAGCACACATACAGATCACACAACCACACACACATCTCACACAACCACACACAGCTCACACACACAGCTCACACAGCCACACACACAGCTCACACAGACACACACACAGCTCACACAGACACACACACCGCTCACACAGACACAAATACTGCTCACATAGCCACACATACAGATCACACAACCACACATACAGCTCACACAACCACACATACAGATCATGCAACCACACACACAGCTCACATAGCCACACATACAGCTCACACAACCACACAAACAGGTTACACAACCACACAAACAGGTTACACAGCCACACACACAGCTCACGCAACCGCACACACAGCTCACACAACCACATATATAGAAATAAATATTTTAGGCACACCTAGAGAATCAGTCAGAGTTTTTGTTTGCCTTTATCAGCTGAGACCTGAACGTTTTTTCTCCATTTTTTCTCCTTCTTTCCTTGCACCTGTCTTGGTGAATCAGCCTTTGTGTTTATTTCAATTTTAGAGGCATGTTTCTTAATTTTTTATTTATGAGTAAAGTCACACTTAGAAGACTAATTATGGAGAATTTTTATTTATTAAAAAGTACACATATAATTAATGGAAACAACAGGGAAGAAGTACTATAAATAACACATACAGCTTTTTAAAACATAGATATCTTACTTACAAAAATACATTCAAGTGATAAATCATGCTTGTGCATGAAGAGGAGCATGGTCGTGATATTCTGGAAGGTCCCAGGAAGTCGCAAAGTTCTCAGGAGGACACAGGACATCTCTGAAGGATTCAGAGGCTTCCCTTTTCTTATGTAAAAATCTATTTTTTTCACCTTAGGGTTGCCTTAGGTTTATTTTAAGTGATCCTTTTTTTTTAACAGAATACCCAACAAGCTGCCAATCCCTGCCATGCACTGAGGAGGCCCAACAGTCCGAAACAGGATGTCTGTATGTTGGGATGATGTGGCTCTGTGAATTTTGTAAGCTATACGTTTGCTGTACACCAATAGTTCTGGATGATAGCCTGGCTTCAGGGGCATAAAGTGATAATTTACATATGCACTAGTGATGCATTGTGGAAAAGCACAGTTGCTCACTTAAAGGGAACATGTACTGAGTAAAATTATTTAAAATAAACACATGAGGTAACTTCAAATGAACATTACATAGTTACATTGCCATCAGTTCCTCTCAGAACAACAACAACAACAACAACAACAAATAACATTTGTAAAGCGCTTTTCTCCCGTGGGACTCAAAGCGCATAAGCATGGCTCAGACCATCGTGGTACAGAGGAAGAAATTTTATAAGTCTGGAAATGCCAGGCTAAACAGGTAGCTTTTCAGTCCGGATTTGAATAGCTCCAGGGATGGTGCTGTCTTTACTGGGTGTGGTAGGGAGTTCCAGAGAGTAGGGGCAGCATGGCAGAAGGCTCTATCTCCAGATTTTTTGAGGTACACTCTGGGAGTGACCAAGTTTACAGAACTTGCTGATCTGAGGTTGTGAGGGGTGTGGTGCAGCTTTAGCAAGTCCTTCATGTATCCAGGGCCCAGACTGTGCAGGGATTTGAATGTCAGCAGTCCAATCTTGAAGAGTATTCTCTATTCTACTGGTAGCCAGTGCAGTGGGCGAAGGATCGGTGTAATGTGACAGTGGCGAGGCTGGTTTGTTAGCAATCTGGCAGCAGAATTCTGCACTAATTGCAGGCGACGCAGGTCCTTTTTGGGGAGGCCAACATAAAGGGCATTGCAGTAGTCCAATCGTGATGTGATGAAGGCGTGGACTAGGGTTGGAAGATCCTCTGGGGGAATCAGATGTTTAATCTTTGCAATGTTCTTCAGATGAAAGAAGGAGGATTTAACTACAGATGAAATTTGGTTTCTGAAACTCAATTCCCCATCGATTAGTACGCCAAGGCTGCGCACAAGGTTGGAGCTGTTTATGTCTGAATTCCCAATCCTGATTGGTGTTGCTTTAGGATAGAGCTGTTTTGATGGCGGGCACTGGCCTTGGACAAACAGGACCTCAGTTTTGTCAGCATTCAGTTTCAACCAGTTATCATTCATCCATGCCTGTAGCTCAGCTAAGCAAGAGTTTATTTTTGGGGTAGGGTCTGTTCCACCAGGTTTGAAGGACAGGTATAGCTGTGTGTCATCGGCGTAGCAGTGGTACGTCAGGCCATGTCGTTGGATAAGTGTGCCGAGTGGCAACATGTAGATTGCAAACAGCAGAGGGGATAGGATTGATCCTTGTGGCACTCCGAATTGTAGAGGTGCAGGTTTGGACATTATAGGTCCTAGGGATACTCTCTGTGTTCTGTCAGTCAGGAATGATCTGAACCACTGGAGAACTGATCCACTGATGCCACAGTACCCCTGCAGTCTGTTAAGCAGGATTTCATGGTCAACTGTATCAAAAGCCGCTGAGAGATCCAACAGGATTAGGATAGAGCATTCCCCTCTGTCCCTTGCCATGAGCAGATCGTTGCAGACTTGGATGAGGGCTGTTTCACAGCTGTGGTGTTTCTTAAAGCCAGATTGTAGAGGGTCCAGGATGTTGTTTACTGACAGCCTGGTTTCAAGTTGCAGATAGACAGCCTTTTCAATAACTTTACCTAAGAAGGGGAGGTTGGAGACAGGTCTGTAGCTGCTCATAGCATCTGGATCCATGGAAGGTTTTTTAAGAAGGGGCTTGATGATTCCTTCTTTTAGAGAGGTAGGAAACCTCCCTGCTTGCAGAGAGCAATTTACTATTTTGTGAAATGCTGGACCAAGCAGGTCAGGGCATTTCAGCATATGTTTAGTTGATCCAGGGTCCAGGTCGCAGGTTGTCTGGCGGAGGCGACTGAGGATGTCTGAGATCTCTTCCTCACTAATACTTTTGAAGTCAGTCCAGGGTGTTAGGTTGTTTTTGCAGCTATTTCCAGGAGTTGCATGAGTCTTGGGTGCGGTGGATTGAATGAGAGACCGAATAGAGGATACTTTGTCAGCAAAGTAGCAAGCAAATTTCTCACATAGCTCCTTTAAGGGAGTTATAGTAGATTTTAGACAGGATGGATTACATAGTCTATCAACTGTGCGGAATAGTTGGGCTGGCCTGTTGGCGGCCTTTGCGATCTCCTGTGATAGGTAGAAGGTTTTTTTCTTGGTGATCGCATTTTGGTAGTTTTCCAGGTGAGAGACAAGGGTGTGTTTATCTTTTGAATTCTGGGATTTTCGCCACTTCCTTTCTAGTCTGCGCACTTCTTTCTTCATGTCCTTTAGTGAGCTGTCAAACCACCGTGCATGGTGAAGTGGTGTAGACCGTTTAATGCGAACTGGAGCAAGGGCGTCATAGGCAGATGACACTGCGTGGCTGTACATCAGGGCCATGGAGTCTGGGTCTGCGCAATGATTGGTTAATGCGTCGAAGTTGAGGGTATTCTGAACGTGCTGGGGTGAGACATCTTTCAGTGAACGGTGTTTTATGAGTTCTTTCCCTCTGTCTTTTATCGCTGGTGCTGTCAGAGAGAAGTGGATGGTGTGGTGGTCTGACCATACCACTGGGTTTATATCCATGTGTGATATTAAAAGTCCGGAATGAAATATAAGATCCAGGGTGTGCCCTTTCTTGTGGGTGGGGAGGTTGACAGCCTGAGAGAGACCCAGTTCATTCATTATGAGAAGTAGTTCACTTCCTAGGTGGGAGTCGTGATCATCCACCCATGCATTGAAGTCTCCCAGGATGATCCATCTAGGGTGTTCCACTGTTAGGCAGGATAAGAGTTCAGATATTTCCTTAAGAAAGGCTGGACCATTTTTTGGGGGGCGGTATATGAGCAATATGTTGATATTTACTTCTGCTGACAGTTGGGCTGCAATACATTCAAAGGTTTCAGTGGGGCCTATGGGCAGGGGCCTTATGTTCAAAGAGGATCTGAAGCATATGGCAACCCCCCCACCCTTGCGGACTTGTCTCTCACAGTGCAAAACTGAATAATTGGTCGGCACGGTTGCTTCAAGAGTTGGGCCTGCATGCTTCCCAAGCCAGGTCTCTGTCAAAAAGGTCAAATCAGAGAGCTCTATTAGGTCATGTATAGTTGCAGTCTTATTATTTATCGATCTGGCGTTGCAGAGTGTGGCTGTGATTGAGCTTTGCTGGGGATGTTTTTTAGGCTTCACTGTCAAACTTGTTATCCTTTGCCTGGTGTTGCTTCCCTGGTGTTTATTTTTGGATCCACTACCTCTCCGCCCCCTTCTGCTTTTCCTGAGTATCCCAAAGGATTTTAAAAGGAGAGCTAGTGAGGTGTTAATTTGTAATTGATTCTTTGGAGGGCAGGCAGAGAAAAGGTCCTTTGATGAGTATTTGTATGTTGACATTAGAGACAATAGACTTGTTCTGATAGCTTGTACTTCTGGAGTCCTGCTGAGATCAAAGGGGATCTGTGCAAACTCCTTTCATTCCTACACAGAGTTGGATCATAGATTTATTTTAAGTAAAGTTCCTTGTTTTAGAGTTAGATGATAAATGATAACATAAATGTGGAAAATAGTCACTTGGTGCATATGCCTTGGATAATGGATAAAGGATTACTCACAGGGTGGAGTGAGTGAGGGCAATCACAGGCAATCAAGTCTTCAGAGAGGTTGAAGGTCTTGTTTCAGGTCAGCTGTTAGAAGGCTTGGTGTGTTCAGCAGTGGTAAGCTTCATGGAGGATTTCAATCCAGTTTAAATCTCTGCCATCCAAAGTAATCCGATTGTTCTGGTTGGTTGTAGTTGTAGCCTTAGTCGTGGTGGGTGGAAATCCTCTGTATTTTGAGTCCAGTTTCAGCACAAATAGGTTTAAAGGTGTAGAAATCTGAGACAAGGTCTGGAGCAGCTTAAGAGAGCTGCAGCCCGGCAACGGCAACGATCCCTTCCAGTTCTGACAACATTTTGTCAGAACTGAAATATATCAGTTGTTGTCAGTTATACAGTATATCAGTTGCTGTCAGTTACAGCTGAGAGGAGAACCGATGTGTCCATGTTTCCCTATGGCTCAATTGGGCGATGTTACAGTTTAACTGTGTGCTGACCAGAAAGCTGTTATGGTGTAGTGGCCATTTTCAAAATGGAGGACGGAGAATTCCATTGATCACAGTGGACAAACGAGACGCATGAGAGGAAAAAGAGGTTGAGGAGTAGACTACACGGGAGGTAAGTATGACTTGTGTATGTTTATTTTGACTTTTAATTTTCAGTTCAGGTTTTCTTTAACCTCCTTGGCGGTATGAAAAATACCGCCAGGAGGGAGCGCAGCAGGTTTTTTTTAAAAAAAATTTTTTTTAATCATGTAGCGAGCCGAGGGCTCGCTACATGATAGCCGCTGCTGAGCGGCACCCCCCCGCCCGCTTCGATCGCCTTCGGCGATCTCCGATCAGGAAATCCCGTTCATAGAACGGGATTTCCTGGAGGGCTTCCCCCGTCGCCATGGCGACGGGGCGGGATGACGTCACCGACGTCACTGACGTCGGGACGTCATTGGGAGTCCCGGGCCACCCCTCGGCGCTGCCTGGCACTGATTGGCCAGGCAGCGCTGGGGTCTGGAGGGGGGGGGGGGGGCCCGCGCCGCAGCAGATAGCGGCGATCGCAAAGGGGCCGGCGGCGATCAGAGTGCTGGCGCAGCTAGCAAAGTGCTAGCTGCGTCCAGCAAAAAAAAAATTATTAAAATCGGCCCAGCAGGGCCTGAGCGGCACCCTCCGGCGGCTTACCCCGTGTCACACACGGGGTTACCGCCAAGGAGGTTAAAGCTGAATTATTGCAAATACTTTCTGTTTTAAGAAGGCAAATTTCACTTACACACTCCAATGAGTTCTGGTTCACCATGAGCTTGCTGGTTAGTCTGTACCTTTATGCTAATAAGAGATTCCAGTTTTCAAGCCACTTCCAGAAGCTCCCATTCACCCATGGAGATAGTATACTGAGACTGCCCTGCACGGAGAGCCATGTAAATTGTGAAGCAGCACAATGTTGGTCTTACTAGATTTTTGTTTTTGCTAGTTTGACAATAAAAAAAAAGCAGAATTAACACAAGTTAAGAAATGCTAGAGAGGCCTGGCTATATGACTTAGTCCATTTCGGTGCCCATTGCTTAGTGTCGATCGCAAAATGTACAATTAGGCATTTAAAAATGACATATTGCCACTTACTTGATATGATGCTATAACAGTCCTGCTTACAAAAACTGGAAAGGGCTAATGAGTAAACACACCTCCAGAACCTCTGGAATGCAATGCAATGAATGTTTCAAGACATACCCCATAAAGCCATATTAATCCATGCTATGTGTTGATGAGAATCAACCAATGTGAAACAGTTTGTATGCATGTTGGATTATTGTGGCTCTGTATAATTAACACGTTGACACATCATTGCATTCCAGTGGTTCTGGACGTGTGTTTAGTGATCAGGGACAACAAAAAGATGATTTGCATATTCAGCAGTGATGCATTGTGGGAGACATCATATGCTCACTCCTACCTGAACAATCGCAAATAACTTCTGATTTAAAGAGACTCTGAAGCGAGTCTAAATCCATGTTTTTAAAGAGACTCCGTAACAAAAATTGCATCCTGTTTTTTATCATCCTACAAGTTCCAAAAGCTATTCTAATGTGTTCTGGCTTACTGCAGCACTTTGTACTATCACAGTCTCTGTAATAAATCAATGTATCTTTCCCTTGTCAGACTTGTCAGCCTGTGTCTGGAAGGCTGCCAAGTTCTTCAGTGTTGTGGTTCTGCTATGAACTCCCCCCTCAGGGGGGAAAGAAACACACAAATGATCTCTTGAGATTCAAAAGGAATGCTGTATACAGCCTGCTTGTGTATGGATGTATTTTCTATGTGTGGACATACTGTACATCAACCTACTTCCTGTTTTGGTGGCCATTTTGTTTGTTTATAAACAAACTTTTTAAAACTGTTTTTAACCACTTTTAATGCGGCGAGGAGCGGCGAAATTGTGACAGAGGGGAATAGGAGATGTCCCCTAACGCACTGGTATGTTTACTTTTGTGCGATTTTAACAATACAGATTCTCTTTAACTTCTATTTATGTTAAGCACTATAGCTAGTGCTAAAACGCTGCATCCCTGCGGCAGAAAGAGGGGTTTATACCCCCCAAATCCCCTGTGCTAAGTGCGGGAAGCGCTTCCTGATTGAGGCAGAGCTTATGGCTGTAGCTCTGCCTCTTTGCACGTCAATCCCCACTAATCGCCGCCTCTCCCGCCCCTCTCAATCTTCCTTCACTGATCCACGCGGCGATTGACGCACATGGAGGCAGAGCTGCAGCTCAAAGCTCTGCATCCATGGGCAGCAAAATCCACGACCAAGAAAGTTGTGGATTTTGCTCAGGGGATTTGGGGTATAATCCCCTAGTTTTGCCACGGGGATAACATAAATAGAAAACGTGGATTTAGACTTGCTTCAGAGTCTCTTTAGGAAGCAAACTTCTATTCTAAACAATGTAACTGATCTTTATTCTGCTAATAAAAACACACTATTATGTCCGCTCAGCATTGAACCAGGTGAAAAGTGCAGACAATTTGGTAAAATAAATTCACACTCCATATGGTAATCAAATATAATTTATGCACAGACACTGTACTGTATATTGTGAGAAATGTAGGTAACCCTCTATAAAATTGTTCTTTTAAGAAAACATGCAATCCCTCTTATAAACCTGTCTACTATATCTGCGAAAAACAGTTCTAAATGGAAGACTTTTTCACATTTCCACAAATAGAGTGAAAGATTTACTTATCTGACAGCTGTGCAATTACATTATAAATCTGAATTCAGATGGACGCTGGGGTCTGAACACTTGAATCTGATTGGAGGCTGGGTTGGCACTGATAGTTCTCATTCCAAACGCTGTCATAAATAATGCCCAGAGTGGCTTCTTTTAAAACAAGTAGCCTTTTTGCATGGTTGCTATGGAAACCGCATTTCATGTGGCAGAAGCTTACTGAATCAGGTCTCATATTTTCTTTTTTCAGCCAATGTCTGAAAGTATAAATGTGAGAATAAAAAAAAAATCTTTATTGAATGAAGCTTGGAAGCTAGAAATCACGGATTAAGTCTATTGACCTGATTAGCTGAAGAAATAGGTAGTCATTCTGAAGATAAAATACATTCTGCATGTGGGTAGTCGTAAAAAATGCCACCTTTCACTAATTTATGAAGGCAATAACGTCTATCCAATAATGTAGGTAAGCATTCATGTATCTAACCTTCCCATCCATCTCATATTCCCGTGCCAATAAATTAAATCACACGTTAAACACAAACACTGCAATAAATATTGTACAACAATGCCGCCATTTACATTCTGCAGCGCAGCAAATGATTGCTATAGCGCTGCCGCATTACCTTGCGCTGAGATGCCATTCTAATGGGACACCTGTCACTGTCCTGGGAGCTTCCTGTCTCCATTTTTTTTTTTTTTTCGAGGAATAGTAGAATATAAAATAATGAATCATTTCATGTTTTCATTTAAATGTGTTGTTAGTGGTGTCACATTAGCAAGATAATTCCTCCATCTCATTACATCTGTCATACTAAGCTCGGAAGCATTCACATTATCTCCTGCACTGCCTCCGATGTATATGTGCTTTCAGGGCTGGGAATATGGATAAGCAGGCCTCTGCAACGGATAATTTATGTATTAATATTGTCAGTCATACACTGCTCATACTTAAAGTGGAACTCTTATTTTCAAGAAATGGAACATACAATATTGATTTCTTTTAGAAAGGCTGATTGTTTACAATTATACTTCCATGTTGTTAGTACTTTGTCTGGTGGATGGAACAGTCCAAAATTCCGATTATTATTATTTTGTATTTATACATCACTGACATCTTTTTCCACAGCACTTTACATAGAATCTAGTCTTCTAACCAATTGTCCCTCAGAGCTCTCTAATCCATACTACAGTTAAATCTCCATTGTAGTCTAGGGCCAATGTTTGGGGGAAGCCAATTAACTTATTTGTATATTTGGTTTAGTATATGTTTAAAGCAGGCTTTCACAAGCAGGGTTCCCTGGAACCCCAGGGTTTTATGAGTACTCTGCAGAGGTTCCTTGGCATTTTCCCCCATCGTGGAAGTATAATAGAGCACACTATAATAGGTGGTACTGTAACACAAAGCACTAAATTGGGGGCTCAGGAGACGGTATAATGAGAGGCAGTATAATAGGGGGGTAGTGAAATAAACAACCACACATACTTTTAAAGACCATGCCTCCTGCAAAATAAATGCAGGGGTTCCTTGAGATCCAAAAGTTATTTGCAGGGTTCCTCCAGGGTAGAAAGGATGAGAAAGGCTGGTTTAAAGAGACACTGACATGAAAAAAATATAATATAATAAATTGGTTGTGTAGTTCGGATAATTACTAGAACATAAGTAGCAAAGAAAATATTCTCATATTTTTATTTTCAGTTATATAGTGTTTTTTTTATAACATTGCATCATTTTCATCCTACCTCTCCAACCGCTCCTTCACGACCACATTCAATGAGTCCTCGTCCACCCCCAACCACCTCTCGGTGGGAGTCCCCCAAGGTTCGGTCCTTGGCCCCCTACTGTTCACCCTATACACATCCTCCATTGGCAAGGTTATCTCCTCCATGGGTTTTAACTACCATCTGTATGCAGATGACACCCAGATCTACCTCCACACCCCTGACATATCCACCACTACCATGGACAAGGTCTCCTCCTGCCTATCCGCCATCTCCTCCTGGATGTCTGCTAGGTTCCTGAAACTAAATCTAGACAAAACGGAATTTATGATCTTCCCACCCCGGCCATCCACGAACCTCCCAGATGTGCATGTCACTGTTAACCACACTACCATTCGCCCTACCTCTCAAGCCCGCTGTCTGGGTGTCACCCTGGACTCCACACTCTCCTTCACTTCCCACATCCAAAACCTCACAAAGTCCTGCAACTTCCACCTTCGTAACATCTGTAAGATTCGCCCTTTCCTGACCTCTGCCACCACCAAACTCCTCATCCATGCCCTCATAATTTCCCGCCTTGACTACTGCAATGCCCTGCTGTCTGGTCTCCCTATGACCCGAACAGCCCCACTGCAGTCCATCATGAATGCGGCAGCCAGAATTATCCACTGCTCCCATCGCTCCACCACGGCAGATCCCCTCCTAGAATCCCTCCACTGGCTTCCTATCCAGTCCAGAATCAGATTCAAGATACTGTGTCTGACCTACAAATCTGTCCACAAAACCTGTCCAACCTACATTTCCGATCTTACTCAGAGGTACACACCTAGCCGCTCACTCCGCTCTTCCAATGAACTTCGCCTAACCACCCCCCGCATCACCCAGTCCCATGCACGCCTCCAGGACTTCTCAAGAGCTGCTCCAACACTATGGAACTCCCTACCTCCACCCATTAGGGCAGCCCCCTCCTTCAACATCTTCAAGAAAGCCCTCAAAACTCACCTTTTCACTCTGGCCTACTACCCCTCACAAGTGCTCTAAACCTACAGCTGAACTCTGGTCCCCTACCATTCGTGTCCTTACCTCTCCCTCTAGATTGTAAGCCTTTGGGCAGGGTCCTCCTCCTTTTGTGTCCTACCTGATCTGGCACCTCCATTACTGTGAACCCATGCCATGCATTTGAGTGAACCTAACTTGCCTAATCTCCATGCTTCATCCAGTGACTAAGCATTACCTTGTACTAATACTGTGCTGTGTGATCTGGTTTTCTTGTATTCCTGTATTGTCATATTGCTGTATGTCACCCCTAAATATTGTCTGTAACCTAAATTAATGTTCAGCGCTGCGTAATATGTTGGTGCTTTATAAATACAACAAATAATAATAATTCTCTAATATTTGCAGTTTACACACTACTCAGCATTCTAATTGATTTTACAGAGCAAGCTAGTGAACTTTTGAACTGTCCTCTGGAGATAAAAAGAAACTACAGTGCCAGACACTTGAGATAACAGGCTTCAGAAGACAGAGCTCTCTGCGACTTTGAAAGTCATGGAGCTCAATGGCTGTATTGCATAGATAACAACTGGAGTTTCTTAACTCTTCCTGTACTGGAAACAATATTAGACTTATGTCTCTGCGCCTAATGTTTTATTTCTTAGCTATACTACACATACATAGCATTATATCATACTTTTTTTTTTTTTTGCTTCAGTGTCTCTTTAAAGGGAATCTGAGGTGAGAAGGATATGGAGTCTGACATGTTTATTTCCTTTTAAGTAATGAAGTTTGGCTGGCTGCACTGCTGATCCACTTCCTCAAATACTTTAAGCCCTAGACCCTGAAAAAAGATTCAGATCAGATGTTTATGACAAATCTGACACAGTTAGCTGCATGCTTGTTTCAGGTGTGTGATTTAGAACCTACTGACTAGAAAGATCAGCAGGATAGCCAGGCAATCGGTATGTTTTAAAAGGAAATAAACATTGCAGTTTCCATAGGTCTCAAACTTCGGACTCCTTTTAACTTGTCACTCCCTCCATTGAAAATTCTTAGGTTTTCAGCAGCAAGTATTCCACTATGTTAGTAAAGAGGATTAAGGAACATTCACACCTGGAGGAGTTTTAGAATTCCAAATTTCAAATTTCAGTCTTTTACCACCTTTATTAACCCTTAGACTGCCACTGATATTTTTAGGCATTTCCGAATGTTCACCTTCATACGCCACGAACATTGTGGAAGAAGCAATTTTTCTACTGGCTGAGCTTGATGGTACTGCAGTATTACAATTTGTGCTGAAATTATTCTACAGTCAGCACCAAAGTTGTCTCATTATGACTTCAGAGTCATTGTTATCCGCTCACTGATCACATCATCTCAAGCAATCATGCCTCGGCCTCACCACTACTGGTATCGATGCTGATCTTCTTCTAATGCTGTATCATTGATGCTTTTGATGGAGAGACGTTTTCCCTCATACATTCCCAGAACACCTAAAAAATGCACCCAAAATGAAAGGGTGTAGAGAAAAACACACAGGGTGCCAGCCATGTGGAGCTGCCTTTCTCCCAGGAGATAATTATTAATTGTCTCTTTAAATGAAATTTTCAGCACTTTTCAATTAAAAAAGTACCAAAAAACGAAACCCAACAAAGATCCGGCAGCCTGTGGTAGCTACAGGCCAATCTCCCTGTTAAACTTGGACTTAAAAATCTTTGCTAAAGTCCTGGCAAACAGGCTGTCGGAGCACATGGGTCACCTGGTGCACTGGGACCAAGTGGGGTTCATTCCTCATAGGGAGGCCAGGGACAACACCATTAGGACCCTGGACCTGCTCCAGCTCTCGCGGTTGGAGGGGAAGCCTGCTATGCTTCTATCCACAGACACTGAAAAGGCCTTCGACCGCGTGGGCTGGAGTTGGATGAGAGCTGTACTAAAAAATACAAACCTAGGAGACACAATGCTCCGATGCATTGATACCCTATACGACACACCTCTGGCTAGAATAAAAGTGAATGGGGTTTTATCTAAACCCCTGCAGATTAACAATGGTACTTGGCAGGGGTGCCCTCTTTCCCCACTCATCTTCGCCCTGGCCCTGGAGCCTTTCCTTTGCCAGATCAGGAAAAAACCATCAATCTCAGGACTAAAAAGTGTCCCTACAGAACATAAAATTGCTGCTTACGCGGATGACTTACTCTTTTTCCTGACCAACCTGACCACTTCACTACCAAATTTGATGGCGGAGTTTGAGCGCTTTGGCAGGCTTTCCTATTTTAAAATCAACTTTGATAAATCGGAAGCACTAAATATTGGCCTCCCTGAAGATCAGGTTACTACTAAGCAAAACTTCCCATTTAAATGGAACTCCTCCTCACTACGCTACCTAGGGACTAATATTGCATCCTCCCACAAGGCCATTTTCCAACTGAATTTTCCACAAATCCTGACCACTTTAACAGCGGACCTACATAGGTGGGACTTACCACAGATCTCCTGAATGGGAAGGATAGCAGTGTTAAAAATGAACGCTATGCCCAGGTTGCTTTACCTCTTCCAGACTCTCCCTGTGAGGATCCCTCTCTCCTTCTTGCAAAAAACTCAACAAATTTTCAATCGATATGTTTGGAAAGGCAAACCTCCCTGCCTAAGGAAATCCTATAGTGCCCTAAAACTGAAGGGGGTTTGGCTCTCCCCAGTGTCGAACGTTACTACTATTCCTCGGTATTAACTAGGATTGTAGATTGGTTTAGGCACGGCCCCTTTAAACAGTGGGTGGATTTGGAAAAAAGCATGTCAAAATACCCTCTTAATGATCTAGTGTGGACACCCCAGAAACCATGCCCAGAATGGCTGCTATCCCCTCGGTCCAAGAACACCCTACATACCTTCCACAGAGCTAATACTCTGTTTCACTTGGCTATGAACCCATCTCCATTACTTCCACTTTCAAACAACCCCTTCATTGGACAAGATGGGTTAGAACAGGCTAGAGGTAGAAGAGAGTCTCTGAAAAGGCTAAAATTCTCTGACATGTGTAAATCGGGTCAATGGGCGACTCTGGTAGAACATAGACAGAAACCAAATTGTGCAAACATTAGATGGTGGGAATACCTTCAATACAGGCACTACTTAATGAGACCAAATCTGAATCCCGGACAGTTAAGACAACTCTCCGACTTCAAAAACTTATGTATGGCCGAAGGACCCAATGACAAAACTCTGTCTAAGATATACAAAATAATAGCATTGTCAGCGATACCAGAGCTCCCTTTCTTGGACTACTGGGGGGCAGATATAGGGACATCGTTTTCCCTAAGCCAGAAAACTAGAATGTGCATTTATGCCCACAAGACCTCGAGAGCAGTTGGGATGCAGGAGGTTAATTATAAGATTCTAACCCAGTGGTATCTCACACCACATAAGCTGAAAACGTATTACCCAGAAATAGCAGATGCCTGCTGGAGATGTGCTCAATCCACAGGCACCCTATTGCATATCCTATGGGCTTGCCCTCTGCTTTCAGGATTCTGGAAAATAATAGAAAGAATAATAAAAGCGGTTACAGACAGAAATGCTCCATTTTCACCTGAATTTTACCTCGTGCATCTAAACAATTGGCCCATGAAACAATATAAGAAGTCGGTTGTGCGCCACATTCTTAATACAGCCAAGCGTCTATTAGTAAGACACTGGAAACAAACTGTTGCCCCAGGAATTGAGGAACTGGTAAGAGAATTGGATGAGACCCAATATATGGAAGAACTCTCACACATAGCTTTTGACAGAGAGGAAACTTATAAGAAAACATGGTCCTTCTGGACATACTTTAGACACTCAGAAAAATTTAACAAGACATTTAATGACACATGAGCAGTATCCCTGTGATGCCGGTAAAATGGCCCATATATCACACTCAGAGTTCGAATCTGGACACACGACCTTAGCCTTAAATATTTACAGCGATACTTAGTTCCTAACTGTTCCCCGGGACTGCATTCAGAGGACTGGGGGGGTGGAGGGGGATGTTTAAAGTTAAAAATTAGTGTGTATATTGGTGTGCATAGAGGTATTTACTACTGCTTGAGAAGTGTGCAAATTCGGTTACTAACAAACTTTTTGGTGCTACCCAATAGCATGCGGGAAATACAGGATAGCAATAGCACTTTTATTATCTTTTGCTGTATCTGTGCAAATAATTGCCTCCTCTGTACACTGTCTGAATTCAATGTGGATAAACGCAACTATAAAATGTTCAATGTTCACACTATTTCATAAATAAAGAATATATAAAAAAAAAAGTACCAAAAAGTAGGTGAAAATATACTATCAAAATCGTTTTTAGTATTTCCTTGCTTCCCTGTGGCTTACAAGGTATTGTATTTACAAGGTATGAAATGATCAGAAAACTCAGGAGAAAAAATGTTAATTGAATAAGCAGAGCCGGATTAAGGCTAAATGGGGCCCTAAGCAAAGTAACTGATTTGGGCCCCCCCATCATGTCGTAATAGAATCAGAAGATGCAGCTGCACAGCAATATGTCGCACACACCGGGCAGCCGAGCTACTGGTTGCTATGGGCAACAGCACGCTTTCCTCTGTGGGTGCACAATGCAGGGAATAGCAGCGGCAAAATGCAGAGTGAGAGATGAATGGCTGGGACATTTGCACTCAGGGGCTGGGGCACCCCTGTGAAGAGGGCGCCAGATATCACAGCAGCAGCACTTTCCCCTTGCATCTCCAGCCTGGCAATAGCAGAAAGCTCTGGACACCGCCAAACCGGAAGCCGTTCCCCAGACAGAATTACATAACCACTCCCACCACCGAACAACCAATTTCCTCCCAAACTAGACAGCCACCATGCAGCCTCCATCCCAGTGAATACGATAGTCCAGCAGAGAAGGCAGTGGGGGAGAATGACAGCACCAGATGAATCACATTCACCTATTGCGATCCAAACAATAGAGGTCCCGTCATCCGGAGCCCATCTGTCTCCTCTAGAGTGCTGCCGCTCTGTTACTACTACTATTACTACTTCCTACTTCATGTCTGATCTGAGAATCAGGAAGTTCAGAGCGAGCGGCTGCACTGTAGAAGAGACAGATGGGTTTCAGATGACGGGATCTCTATTGCTTGGATCATGGATAGGTGAGTGAGCGTTTGCCATCTGCTGCTATCATTCTTGCTGCAGCTGTGGTTCTCTGTGGTAAGGGAGGGTGGAGTGGGCAGCGGCAGAGCGCACAGTAGCAGGAGGGGGACCTAGGAGGAGAGCCTGGCTCTGAAGACAATCAGCAGCGCACGGCATCATTTGACAAGACAAGACAAATAACATTTATATCGCGCTTTTCTCCTGGTGGACTCAAAGCGCCAGAGCTGCAGCCACTAGGACGCGCCCTATAGGCAGTAGCAGTGTTAGAGAGACTTGCCTACGGTCTCCTACTGAATAGGTGCTGGCTTACTGAACAGGCAGAGCTGAGATTCGAACCCTGGTCTCCTGTGTCAGCGGCAGAGCCCTTAAAGGGACTCCAAGCAGTGCCTGTGGATATGCCTTTAAGCATACCCACAACTAATTCATTACATCCTCACACCTACCAGCATGATGTTTGTAATTATATCCCCCTGGGTTCCTTATATTTCATTGCCATGTGCTGAATCGAGCTGCCAACTTTGGAGAAAAGTCGTCCTGTGGCTGTGATTTCGAATGTGAAAATATCAAAAACTAAAAGGCATAGAGCAGCCGTTTATATATCATTGGAAAGAGGAGAAAGAGAGCTTTAAAATGATATGCATCTTTCCATAGTTACTGCACTGCTCAGAGTCCCTTTAACCATTATACCATCCAGCCACCGCTGACTTTGGAGAAAAGTCGTCCTGTGGCCGCGATTTCGATCGCGAAAATATTGAAAACTAAAAGGCATAGAGCAGCTGTTTATATATCATTGGAAAGAGGAGAAAGAGAGCTTTAAAAGGATATGAATCTTTCCATAGTTACTGCACTGCTCAGAGTCCCTTTAACCATTATACCATCCAGCCACCGCTGACTTTGGAGAAAAGTCATCCTGTGGCCGCGATTTCAATCGCGAAAATATCGAAAACTAAAAGGCATAGAGCAGCTGTTTAGATATCATTGGAAAGAGAAGAAAGAGAGCTTTAAAATGATATGCATCTTTCCATAGTTACTGCACTGCTCAGAGTCCCTTTAACCATTATACCATCCAGCCACCGCTGACAGGATGGCAAGGGCTGGTTTATGTGCTAATGGGGCCCCAAGCGACTGCTTTTGTTGCCTGGTCGGTAATCCGGCCCTGTGAATAAGGTGCACTGTTTTTCGAGTATCCCTCCTTTATACAGACTTTGAGCCCAGGTTTGGTGATCACCACCAATTAACCAATTTCCCTCTCTCTCTTCATACTGATACAGTGGAGGAAACAATTATTTGACCCCTCACTGATTTTGTAAGTTTGTCCAATGACAAAGAAATGAAAAGTCTCAGAACAGTATCATTTCAATGGTAGGTTTATTTTAACAGTGGCAGATAGCACATCAAAAGGAAAATCGAAAAAATAACCTTAAATAAAAGATAGCAACTGATTTGCATTTCATTGAGTGAAATAAGTTTTTGAACCCCTACCAACCATTAAGAGTTCTTGCTCCCACAGAGTGGTTAGACACTTCTACTCAATTAGTCACCCTCATTAAGGACACCTGTCTTAACTAGTCACCTGTATAAAAGACACCTGTCCACAGAATCAATCAATCAAGCAGACTCCAAACTCTCCAACATGGGAAAGACCAAAGAGCTGTCCAAGGATGTCAGAGACAAAATTGTAGACCTGCACAAGGCTGGAATGGGCTACAAAACCATTAGCAAGAAGCTGGGAGAGAAGGTGACAACTGTTGGTGCGATTGTTCGAAAATGGAAGGAGCACAAAATGACCATCAATCGACCTCGCTCTGGGGCTCCACGCAAGATCTCACCTTGTGGGGTGTCAATGGTTCTGAGAAAGGTGAAAAAGCATCCTAGAACTACACGGGAGGAGTTAGTGAATGACCTAAAATTAGCAGGGACCACAGTCACCAAGAAAACCATTGGAAACACATTACACCGCAATGGATTAAAATCCTGCAGGGCTCGCAAAGGTCCCCCTGCTCAAGAAGGCACATGTGCAGGCCCGTCTGAAGTTTGCCAATGAACACCTGAATGATTCTGTGAGTGACTGGGAGAAGGTGCTGTGGTCTGATGAGACCAAAATGAAGCTCTTTGGCATTAACTCAACTCGCTGTGTTTGGAGGAAGAAAAATGCTCCCTATGACCCCCAAAACACCGTCCCCACCGTCAAGCATGGGGGTGGAAACATTTTGCTTTGGGGGTGTTTTTCTGCTAATGGCACAGGACAACTTAATCGCATTAACGGGAAAATGGACGGAGCCATGTACGACAACCTCCTTCCCTCTGCCAGGAAACTGAAAATGGGTCGTGGATGGGTGTTCCAGCACGACAATGACCCAAAACATACAGCAAAGGCAACAAAGGAGTGGCTCAAGAAGAAGCACATTAAGGTCATGGAGTGGCCTAGTCAGTCTCCGAACCTTAATCCAATAGAAAACCTATGGAGGGAGCTCAAGCTCAGAGTTGCACAGAGACAGCCTCGAAACCTTAGGGATTTAGAGATGATCTGCAAAGAGGAGTGGACCAACATTCCTCCTAAAATGTGTGCAAACTTGGTCATCAATTACAAGAAACGTTTGACCTCTGTGCTTGCAAACAAGGGTTTTTCCACTAAGTATTAAGTCTTTTATTGTTAGAGGGTTCAAAAACTTATTTCACTCAATGAAATGCAAATCAGTTGCTATCTTTTATTTAAGGTTATTTTTTCGATTTTCCTTTTGATGTGCTATCTGCCACTGTTAAAATAAACCTACCATTGAAATGATACTGTTCTGAGACTTTTCATTTCTTTGTCATTGGACAAACTTACAAAATCAGTGAGGGGTCAAATAATTATTTCCTCCACTGTATAATGGTCATCTGACTGTTGTCTCTGTTACTTGAGACAATGGTCACCACCACTTGCATAATGTGCGGTACCCTGGCAATGTATGTGTTACCTAGGTAATGGGGGATGTCAGAATTACCAGTAAAATTGTTGTGCACCTTCTTTCAATGCATGGACTAATCCTTAGACTGACCGCAAGCTCAGACACTCCTACGAGACAGTTTCTATTAAAAGCCACGTGGAAGCTATGTTTTACATGCATAAAAAACGAACTAGTCAAGCTGAAAAAACCTTTGCCATTATTCTTCCAGCATTCCATTATAGGCCTGAAGTTTAAAAAAATGAAGTTTTTCACAACAGAAATCAAATTTACCTTCAAACTAAGAAATTCCTTTTGGCAACAACACCTGTGAAGTGTATCTGCAGTAAATACCAACTGAAGTTCAAAGATATAAACAATACATTCCATCTGACGTGAGATCAAAACCAAACAAAGCCAGTCCTCATAATTAGCATAGTACGAAGTTTGTCCAGCTTTTTGTTTTCCTCTTCTTCTTGGCACATGGGAGGATGTTTAGTAGAAGTGCCACATAAAAGGCACCAGTTAAATATTTATATGCTGAACAGAGAAACTTGTGATAACAAGTCATTGCTCCTTTGTTGTAGTGATGCAGCATTCTAATCTCTTGTTTGTTGCATTAAATATACAGCATTTGAAGTTGGACGCAATGACATGCTACATTTGTTTACATAAACAGAAATATTTTTGTAAGTTATGAAAAGCTAATGACTGGACCCCTGGGGTTGCCTCTGGGCTGCCTTTTCTGTTCAGGAGGGAACCCAGGACTTTTTTTCTGAAGCTAGTTTTTTTTTTTTTAAAGGGCAACATAAATAAATTGTATGAAAAGTAGAGGTGGACAGCACACTTGCTGTTAGTAGTTGGGATGTTCCAGGTCAATAGGAACCCACAGCACTAAGTCCAAATTGCAATGTAGAAGAGTGGAGACCGACACCAATATGTGTATTCGAACAACGGACAGCAATGGCAACTATTGCACGCACCACCATCTTCTAGTTATATACAGATTGTTAGCTTGTTTCATGTATGTCCCCTCCTGTCACTTTAAGATATTGCTTACATAGAAGATTTTTGGTTCTTGAACGTCGAATCCGAACATCCGGGCAAAGTTCAGATTTGCGCGAACCAGGCAATACTCCATAGACTTCAATGGGCAGGCGAATTTCACTAACTACAAAGATTGTTTCTGGCCACAAAAGTGATGGAAAACTAGTTTCAAAAGGCTCTTACACCTGGACAGGGGCATGGCAGAGGGGGGGTCCATGCCAAAATTCCCATTCCAATTACGGAGTTGACGCAGAGTCTGGTTTTAATCCCCAAAGGGTACAGTACATTCCCACATTTGAGGAAAAGGGCTGCTTTAAAATGGCCAGAGTGGTAATGTAAGGGTTAGACTGCTTCACATAGACCAAACTCTGACAGACCAAACTTGGCGTTTACTACACCGCAAAAAGTTGTTAATACTCTCAGGACTTAAAGGTTAGTCCTCTCGGCCGCAATCTTTGTGTAGTGGTCGCTGTGCTAATGTGCGCACATTTGCAAGAGTGCAGGCCATGGCAGTTTTCCAGCCCCTATGGTCGGGCTGAGGTAGCTCAATGACAGTAAAGTGACCCAGAAAACAGTGGTTCTGCAGTGTGGGCCCAGTGTTGGCCTATAGGGCTTTATTGAATAATCACCTGAGGGGACCAAAGGTTTTGTCAAAACGTATGCAGCCGATCAATCTAATTTGGTCTGTCCACAATGAAGCAATGACCTTGGTTGTGCCTCAACACGCTCATATAGGTTATTGCTTCATTGTGATTCGCAAGCCCCTCACCACGACAAGGTAACGATCACGAAGGGGATAAACATCATGTGCATGCCTTTTTTTGTGGGGTTCATCGCTCTTTGCAGTGTCAATATCGGCAGTTAAGGCCAGGCAGTCCACTACCTGGTGGTCGAGGCATTCTTTGAGTGTGGATCCCGAAGGGCTGTGGCCATGCGTCGGATGAAAAAAAAAAACGTCATGTCTGACATCACCATGACATCGGAAGACTGTGCTGTCCTTGCCAGCATGCCTGTGGGAGGAGGAGGATTCTGGGCACATCTTTGCTGTTGTGCAGTGACATCACCCTTGAACGCAGTGTGCAGCATATTTCATGGCCTGTTGTGGAAATTATGCACCCTATCTGACAGAGTTCTATGTGGTAAAAGTTCTGCCACTTTGTACTTACACCGAGGGTCCAGTAGTGTTGCCACCCAGTGCAAGTCTTTGTCCTTCAGCTTTTTTATACGGGGATCCTTTAACAGGCAGGACAGCATGTAAGACCCCATTTGTACAAGGTTGGATGCCCAGCTAGACAGCCCCTCTTCCTCTTCAACACAGAGCTCATGCAAGGTCTCCTCTTCCCCCCAGTTACGTACAACACCACGTGTACCCGAAGGGTGACCTCAAGCTCCCTTGAGATGCCTGATGCGTTTGGTCTTCCACCTCCTCCTCAAAGCCACCTTCCTCCTCTGACTTCTCTTCCTCCTCTGACTCCTCCCTCAGTGTTGCCACAGGTACAGCAGGTGTCGATGACAAGCCTGGTTGTGGTGGTGGTGATGGTTCCCACAGCTCTTCCTCTTCCTGGTCACGCTCCCCTACGGCCTGATCCACCACTCTTCAGAGGGCATGCTCCATGAAAAACGCATATGGGATCAGGTCGCTGATGATGCCATCACTGTGACTCACCAAGTTTGTCACCTTCTCAAATGGACACATGAGCCTGCAGGAATTGTGCATGAGCCTCCTGTAACGTGACAAAAAAAAATCCCCAGATCCCCACGGCCCATCGTACAGATACTCATTGACTGCTTTTTCTTGTTGGAGCAGGGGGTCGAACATGAGGAGTGTTGAATTCCAGCGAGTCGGGCTGTCGCAAATCAAGTGCCTCACTGGCATGTTCTTTTCCTGCTGAATGTCTGAAAAGCGCGCCATGGCCGTGTAGGAACGCCTGAAAATGGCCACATACCTTCCTGGACTGCTGGAGGACATCCTTGGTCAGAGCGGCTAGGAGTGCTGGTCCAGTGTGACTCTTGGCTTGCAGGCAAGTCATGGCCAGGACGGTGTGACACGCACCATCGTACCTGGGAGGTGGAATAGGCCGTTAGGACCTGTGGGGGTGCAGTAGTAGTTGTAGAGAAAGCCGCAGTCACAGAAGAGGAGTCAGCCGAGGAGGATAGCGAAGAGGATGGAGGAGGAGTAGTAGGAGAAGAGGAGGTGGCAGCAGGGCTACCTGCAAGTTGTGGTGGTGTCACCAACTCTGCCGCACAGCCACGTATTCCATGTCTGGCAGCTATCAACAGGTTGACCCAATGCACAGTGTACGTGATATACCTGCCATGACCATGTTTTGCAGACCAGGGCCCATATGCAATTAACTTTTTCACCTGAGTTATCTCCTAGGAGATAATTTTCATCTCGTTAAACTCACTTTTCAGCATTTTACAATTGAAAAAGTACCCACAAGTTGGTGAAAAGTACTATCAAATTTATTCTGAATATTTTCTTGCTTGCTGTTGGCTTAAAGGGCAACTTATGACAAGTTGTGAAAATATCACCTTGGAGAAAACTCAGGAGAAAAAGTGAATTGCATATGGGCCCAGGTATCAGTGGACATACAGTGGCTTGCTAAAGTATTCGGCCCCCTTGAAATGTTCCACATTTTGTCACATAACTGCCACAAACATGAATCAATTTTATTGGAATTCCACATGAAAGATTAATACAAAGTGGTGTACACGTGAGAAGTGGAACGAAAATCATACATGATTCCAAACATTTTTTACAAACAAATAACTGCAAAGTGGGGTGTGCGTAATTATTTGGCCCCTTTTGGTCTGAGTGCAGTCAGTTGCCCATAGACATTGCCTGATGAGTGTTAATGACTAAATAGAGTGCACCTGTGTGTAATCTAATGTCAGTACAAATACAGCTGCTCTGTGACGGCCTCAGAGGTTGTCTAAGAGAATATTGGGAGCAACAACACTATGAAGTCCAAAGAACACACCAGAGAGGTCAGGGATAAAGTTATTGAGAAATTTAAAGCAGGCTTAGGCTACAAAAAGGTTTCCAAAGCCTTGAACATCCCATGGAGCACTGTTAAGTGATCATTCAGAAATGGAAGGAGTATGGCACAACTGTAAACCTACCAAGACAAGGCTGTCCACCTAAATTTACAGGCCGAACAAGGAGAGCACTGATCAGAAATGCAGTCAAGAGGCCCATAGTGACTCAGGACGAGCTACAGAGATCTACAGCTCAGGTGGGGGAATCTGTCCATAGGACAACTATTAGTCGTGCACTGCACAAAGTTGGCTCTTATGGACGAGTGGCAAGAAGAAAGCCATTGTTAACAGAAAAGCATAAGAAGTCACGTGTGCAGTTTGCCACAAGCCATGTGGGGGACACAGCAAACATGTGGAAGAAGGTGCTCTGGTCAGATGAGACCAAAATGGAACATTTGGGGAAAATGCAAAACGCTATATGTGACGAAAAACTGCACAACTCTCTGAACACACCATCCCCACTGTCAAATATGGTAGTGGCAGCATCATGCTCTGGGGTGCTTCTCTTCAGCAGTGACAGGAAAGCTGGTCAGAGTTGATAGGAAGATGGATGGAGCCATATACGGGGCAATCTTGTAAGAAAACCTCTTGGAGTCTGCAAAAGACTTGAGACTGGGGTGGAGGTTCACCTTCCAGCAAGACAACAACCCTAAACATAAATCCAGGGCAACAATGGAATGGTTTAAAACAAAACATAGTCGTGTTAGAATGGCCCAGTCTAAGTCCAGATCTAAATCCAATCGAGAATCTGTGGAAAGATCTGAAAACTGCTGTTCACAAAAGCTGTCCATCTAATCTGACTGAGCTGGAGCTGTTTTGCAAAGAAGAATGGGCAAGGATTTCAGTCTCTAGATGTGCAAAGCTGGTAGAGATATACCCTAAAAGACTGGCAGCTGTAATTGCAGCAAAAGGTGGTTCTACAAAGTATTGACTCAGGGGGCCGAATAACTACGCACACCCCACTTTGCAGCTATTTATTTGTAGAAAATGTTTGGAATCGTGTATGATTTTCGTTCCACTTCTCATGTGTACACCACTTTGTACTGGTCTTTCACATGGGATTCTAATAACATTGATTCATGTTTGTGGCAGTAATGTGACAAAATGTGGAAAACTTCAAGGAGGCCGAATACTTTTGCAAGCCACTGTATAGACCCTTTCCCCAACACTGTGCGCCAGAGATGCCAAGACTGGCACAGGTTGGGGATTGCCTTTTTGGAAAATAAGTTTCTGCCTGGTACCTTCCACTTACGTGTCCTAATCACAACAAATTTCTTGAATGCCTCAGACTCCACTTGTAAGGTAAAAGCTGGCGGGCTAGCAGTTCTGACAAGCCAGCTGTCAGACGGGGGGCAAGGGGGTGACTTGCAGACATTGGCTTCTTCTGCTCCAAAACTTCCTTCACAGAAAGCTGACTGCTGTGGGCAGATGAGCTGGAACTGCTCAAGGTGAGAGGCGGCAGAGTGCAGGGTGCTTGAGAGGGGGCAAGGACAGCAGAGGTTGGCATGGCTGAAGACGCTGCTGGACCAGGAGGAAGAGGGTGGCTTTGCATTTGTGTGCTGCTTTTATTAATGTGTGCATACCATTGTTGTTTGTGTTTTGCGATCAGGTGCCTTCACAAAACAGTTGCCCCTAGTTGGGTGTTGGACTTCCCACGGCTCAGTTTCTTTTGGCAGAGGTTACAGATGGCATTGCTGGTATCAGAGGCACACAAACAAAAAAATGCCACACTGGTGAGTTTTGGAATGTCAGCATTCTGGTGGTGGCAACAGCAGGCGTTGAAGGGCGTGTTGGCTGGCTGACCCAAGTTGCCGATACATGCTGTCTGACAGTGCCACTAGCTCCTGCAGTTGGCTGATGGTGTAATGGT